>NW_027497116.1:0-183837 GCF_021521415.1 Bidens hawaiensis | reverse complement strand
ACGTACCACCATTGCCTCACAGAGTTGCTTTTGGTTGCCCAAGTGAAGACTTCTTAAGAGATCACCCATCCCGATACTACTCTCACTTGAGCATGCTTAACTGTGGAGTTCTTCTCTCATCCACTACCATTAAGCTCCAAAAATGCTTTATGATGGGGAAGGTATCCACTTCATTATAAAGAAGGCTTAGTTCTCCTCCCAAACCGATGTGGGATGTCACACCTACTCTATGTGTTTCTCCTTCCCCACCCACAACTCTGCTTCCCCATAATCCTTTGCTATGTAACCTGTCTTTCCACGGTTATAACATTTCTGGTCTTTAGTGCATTCACGAGAGTAATTTCTCGTCTTTCCACATAGGTAGAACTTGTTTGGACTAGTCTTGCATTTTCCAAGAGGAAACTTACCACATACCTTGCATGCCTATTTCCACCAATTCGATGTTTCATTTCCCCCTTGACATCCACAAAATCACCAGACCGTTTAGTAGGAGTGTTTCCTTTCTTTTCTTTCTTCTCCTCTACTTCCCCATCATCCACCGCAAGGTCGTCATAAACAATTTCGGCTAACTCAACAACAAAATCGAAGGTAGCATGTTTGCTAGCCCTGACTACTGTGCAGACAATCTGTGGAAGTCCCCCAAAAGTAACACATCATTCGCTTTGCTTTGGTGTTCACCATATCTGGAACCAACTTGAACTACTATTGAACTTAGTAGTATACCCGCAGTGTGGCAAATTTCTCGCCTTTAAGTTCAGAAATTTTATCTTACCCCGTTCAACCTCAGCATCAACACAAAATTTCTTCATAGCCATCTCTTTAAGGTCTTCCCATCTCATGGCCTTAATTTCCTCTAGAGGCTTTCTCTTCTCCATCGTTTCACACCAACACGTGTCTTCATCACCTAACGACAGGTTAGCATAACCCACCGCTTAATCGGGACGACGCTCGCTTATTCGGATAACTTTGTCCATAGCGGTTATACATTGGAGAGTAGCAATTGCATTACCCAAACCGGTCAACTTCGGTGGATCACAAACCTTAAACGAATTGTAGTTGCACCCACCTCGGCCCTTCCCATCCTCACTAAGTCTCACATACCAAACATCACTTGATTCTTCTTTTTCAGACTCGTCATCATTCTTAGATTTCTCTCCGGGCGTCTCAGTGGTTTTGACTTGGCTTCCAACCAACCCTTTAGGTTGTAAATTCTTCACTACAGCAGCCACAGCATGGGCAATGGAAGCTTTAGAGGGCATCGGGGTAACAAGTGGCCTACCACGACGTCCCACGAGATCTCCTATTCCAAGAGATGTCCTTGCACCAGCCATTCGTATTATTTAAGAAAACACAACAAAAACGTCATCACTCTAGGAACTATTTAGTTCAAGGATAGTAAGACGAACAGGTAATAACCGTGTTCAACTGTGATTAGCTGACCACGTTACTTTCCGTGACCTATACACTTCCCTTCATGAGTTCTTGCGCTAAGTTATACTTTTTAAACGGGTAGACAAGCAATGAAACAGTTCTTACAATCACAAAACCCTATTCCTAAAATTTTAAGCTAACTTTCTCATACTTTCCTACATTATACATGAAATTAATTATGTACTTTACCTTTACTTAGCTTGCTTGAGTGACACATGTCTTTCTGGAACTGGCACCTTCGTTCTTTTGTTACTTAAGTTCCATTCTCTGTTCGAGTCTAAGTATGTATCGAACTTATGCTCTGATACCATCTTGTAAGGCCCCCTCCCGGTGCCCCCACTTTAGCATTGGATTTACTAATAAACTCAGTTCTAACTATCATAGTGAATTAAAACTTTTCACGGAATAAAAAAGTCAACTATATAGTACATAACATTCCAAATATCATCTTAACATAAAAAATAACATGACTCTTTCTTCTTCGGGATCCAGTCTTTATTCTTCGATGCCATGTGTCCCACCTCAAGTCAGCTTTTCCGTTTTACTCACCTGTCTGCATAGTAAAAGTCAACTACGATGAGTAAGTTCTAATTTACAACTCCACTTAATACACTTTGACTCATAGTCATATATATAAATAATACCTCTTACTCTTTTAACCACCAGCATGTCATCTTTCTTCTACATTAAGTACGTAAACGCTTGCCCTTTCCTATACTTACGCCCTAACACACGAAAGCACCCTCTCCCCAAACTAGTACCTATGTCACGCAAATTATTCAAGAAAGCACATAGAGGCTTTCTCTCACTAGCACAAAAGCGTGTAGAGGCTTGTCCTCACTAGCACTTACCTCACATAGCTTATATACGAAAGCACGTAGAGGCTTGCCCTTACTAGCACTTACGTCACACATCTTATTCACGAAAGCATGTAGAGGCTTGCCCTCACTATCACTTACGTCACACAGCTTATACATGGAAGCACGTAGAGGCTTGCTCTCACTAGTACTTAGCGTAACCTGCTCATGCACACGAACATGTAGAGATTTATTCCTCTGTAATGTTCATGCCACGTACTATCTACGTCCTATGCGAAGCTAGAGGAATTTGCCATCCTAGCTTATAAGGTATCACTCTTAGGCTCGTAGATCATATCCGCTGTAACATCCCGAAATTTCTATGAATAATACTAAATTATTACTTATGTTGGAAGAATTAATTTGAGTTAGTAAAAAATAATAATATAATAATAATGATAAAAGGATGACAGGCTAAAATAGATAGAATTAATCATGGAATTAAGATGAAGATGGGACTAAGGTTCATGGGCTTAAGGAGTATAAATACCCCTTAAACCATAATACTTTCCATCTCCATCCATTCTACACACTAACCTACACCATCAAAACACACACTTAAGCCAAACACTCTCTACACCATTCTAATAAACGATACAAGACCAACCGAATGTAATAAATCATTATCTTAGCTAACCCAACATTATAGAACCCGACACTAGAGCTCAGGGATGCCGAATGATCCGTTCGGATCTAGATCCAGCTTAGATTGCGTGATTAATCCATCAAAAATGAGCTTAAGGGCACCTTAGCTTGTATTTGGACACCCAAAGCTACCTGGACCATAAACAATCAAAATCCGGCTAAACGTGGTTGTTTACTATGGCTGACGGTGTCGGAATCGCTGAAACCCTAAAAACACGTTAAAGATGAGTTGAGCCGCACATATCCGGAGGATGTGTGCCCAGCGGATTTGTTTGGAGTGGATAAGTATATACGGGCGTATATGTACCTGTGTACATATCAGAGTATATGTATAAATTTACATTTGCGTCGCATATGTCACTTGAAATATACAGCGAATATGTCACTTTATATATACGGTGCATATGTCACTTGACATATAAGGCGGATATGTGTATACATATAATTTGTATATATCACTTGACATATATGACGTATATATAATGGAAACATATACGGGGGTTTAAACTTCAGTTTTTATATGAGGTTTTTAGTAAAGATTTATCAACCCCAGCCAAGGGCTATGCCTCTTGGACCCCGCTAGGGGCTGCCGCCCCTAGAACCCGTTGCCAGGGGCGCTGCCCCCTGACCCTCATTAGCTAATGGTTTCACTAACTTTGAAGTATAATATAGTTATAAGTAGTTAATTGATGCTATAATTGTTACACAGGAAGCCGTGCATAACTAAGGAGTGGTTTTACTATAAACTCAGAAAGAAACATGACGTAGGTGAGTTTCTAGCCCCATTTCCTTGCTATGTTTTCGGGGCTATGTGCATACTCAATGTGAATAGTTAATACACTTACCTTAAGTGGTAAGTGTATGATATATGAATGTGTATGAATGACTTATGTATGAAGTTAACAGTATGTATGAAAGTATATAATAAAACGTATATGTAAAGAACTGTATGTATGGTTTTATGGAAACAAGGGCCTAGACCCAAATAATATATAAGATAGAAGGAACCAGACCCTGATAATATCTGACATAGAAGGGACCAGACCCTAATAATATATGGGATAGAAGGGACCACACCCTACTAATATCTGAGATGGTAAAGATAGTTATGCATGTAGTATAAAGCTATGTAAGAAAGAATGAAAGTATGTATGAATGGATGATAAATAGGTTAAGTATGTAATATGTATCTTCGGATACGTATATATGCGAATGTATTGTATGTGTCCTGATTAACAAGAACTCACTCAGTGTAGCAGACTTTTAGTATGCATTCATGTAAATAGATTATAGAAGCTGGCTTATGGAGCACGCAAGGTTGAAGAATAAAGAAGCTAGCATCTGAAGAAGTTATATGTTTTATGATGTTTGAACTTTAAATACATGTCATCGTTTTTATGTATGAATTTTTAATATTTTAAGTATTCCGTGAAAGTTTTAATCCACTCTAATATTTATAACTGTGTTTATGAGTATATCCAACGCTAATGTAGGGCACCGAGACCGGGGCCTTACAAGGTATCAGAGCCAGGGTCGGACCGGTGGTGCCAGGTCCCGCGAGATAAGTGGTGGATTGTGACATCCCACATCGGTTGTGGAGGAGAACTAATGTAACGATTCCGACGAAACCAGGTATACCCTAACCAGTAGACGTTAGTTACGTCATATACAATGTCGGGTACACGGGTTACCATGGTAATTATACGAGAATACATGGTTCATTGTATTGATTGTACGTGAATATATAATTCACCGTATTGATTATGCGATCAAACGATCGATAGTTATTGAAACCCGAATGAATCGAGGGTTCAATTATAGACGAGATATATGATATTTAGTGATGTTACGAAGTATTAAAGCTTCGGGATAAGTGGATTATAGCACAGAAAAAGGATTTCGATTTAATAGTACGTCGGTATGTTAAACGAAACCTTTAATACCAAACCGAGCAAGAGACGATCGATCAAGCCGAAAAAGATGCGTAATAACTAATAATATGACGTTTTAAGTTAATAAATGTCATGGTTTAAGTTTTTAAATCGGTTTTATATAAATTTTATTTTTTAGCCGAAAAACAACCGTTTTGGCCTCGTTTTAAGCCGAATTAAACGTTTAACCGAGAAACGAACTGAACCAGATTATCCAAAACATTATCCAGATCATGGAAATCCAAATGAGTGGACTAGATTGAACAAGGGGTCCCACCCCACCCATCCAAAAGTTCCGATCGGAACACACACTCACAAACCAATTCATTTTCTTTTTTTTCTCATTCAACCAAGTCCAAATCCTCTCAACCTTTCAAACCTTCATACAAAAACCCAAGTCTTTAATCAAGAAACCAAGGTAAAGATCGAGATATAATCATTTTCATAGTTCTTTCTTGAGTTTTCTTTCAAGAAAATGAGGTTTCAAATGAAAAATGGGTGGAAACCCGCGATGAAACCGATTCTTGCATGATCAAGTGATGTATACAAGTTATACAAGGGATCTTGGTCCAGGAAATGAGTTAAACGAGTCAAAAACGAATTTTTACGGTTAAATCTTTGTTTTTAGTATCATAACCGTAACCATGAAAGAAATGGCTTGATCGTGAGTGTAACTTGCTTGGTATTGTGGTATGTTGTTTGTATATTCTGTATTTAGTGGTAGACAAGGCGGAAAGATGAGTTTGTAGCTTGTAGTGGCGGAAAACGAAAGGTATATTCGGTTTTTGTCGGTGTATGTGTTTTCGGACAGATTGTTGGTCGTTTAGAGTTAGGTCACGAAATTTTACAGAGGTGTTAAACACATGAAAATATGAGTTCTGTGAATTTTTGGTAATTTTTGGATAGAGGATGAATATTTGGTGAATTTAATGCTCGGTTTTGGCCAAAAATGGTGAAAAATAGTTAAATATCATGAAAAATTCTGGAAAATTGTGGATAAGCTTTTCATATCATGTATAAGTTACACACAAAATGTTAGGTCTGTTGGAGAAGTCTAAGTAGGCTTTTCGGTTAAACGAGTTCTAGGGATTTCTAGTTCGGTTTTGGTAAAAAGGGCATGTGAAAGAAGATTTTGGTTCTAGAAAAATTAAAGGGGATTATGTGGATGGTAGGGGACATCCAGGAAAAATTTGGGATTTTTCTAAGGTCGTTTGGTATTTACGACATATTTAGTGTTTAAATGGTGTTTAAAAATAGATAAATAAATTTTAAATATAAGAATTAATTCTGGAAATATTTTTATAAAATTCCCCACTATTAAAAAGTGATTTGTGCAAAATTTCAAGATCCGAGAGTAAACGGATAATTAATCGTGCTAATTATCAAACTTTTAAAGTTAAAACGCGTAAACCGGTGAAGTTCGCTTAAGCGAGCTGACTGGTGTGTAAAAACCTTAAAAAATGGACTATTTCCATATAATTGAGTTAAACAAGTAAAAATGAATCATCCGAAAATAATTCGGATGATTTGGGTATTTTTAACCGATTTTAACGGTTTCCGGTACGCCAAAGACGGAAACGGGTCCCGCGGCCAATCGGGAAGTCTAAACCGAGCAATAATTTCACATTTTAAATTAAATTATCAGACAACCACTATTTTCGGGTCGTGTGTGACCAAACTCATTTTTGAAACATAAAACGGATATTCGTGCTAGGCACGCAAAACGAGGAAAACGACTAATAGAAATTGTGACCATGGAACTCTAAACGACATCACAATCTGAGTCCAAAGAAGTATTTCTGGGTTAACATTGCCCCGAAACAGGTACAGTACTGGGTTAACAGTGTCCCCAGATATACCGATTGATAAGGTTAAAGTTTATATAAACAATAATTGTATAATAACGATCGTAGGGATCATATTACAGATTGGACGTGTTAATTGATAATGATTGTTGTTACCTGCTTGCATGTGCTAAGGTGAGTTTCACGAGCCCCTTTTTACTGAACTGTTTTAAATATTTTCCCGGGGCGGGAAGCATGTTTTTATCAAAGTGTTTAAGTACATGCTGATCGCATGGAAATGAACGTATTTATATAATGTTTATTGTACGGGAATCGTACGGTAATGAATTAAGACGGTAATTGTCTGAGTTGCTAACAGTGTAAAGCCCGAAACAGTGTGTCTGGGGTAACAGAGTTCCCAGAGGTTATTGGAAGTATTCTGGGTTAACAGTGTCCCCAGAGGTTATTAAATGTGATTCTGGGGTAACGGAGTTCCCAGAGGTTATTGGAAGTGTTCTGGGTTAACAGTGTCCCCAGAGGTTATTAAATGTGATTCTGGGGTAACAGAGTTCCCAGAAGTTATTGGAAGTGTTCTGGGTTAACAGTGTCCCCAGAGGTTATTAAATGTGATTCTGGGGTAACAGAGTTCCCAGAGGTTATTGGAAGTGTTCTGGGTTAACAGTGTCCCCAGGGGTTATTTGATATGTTTTCGGTATTAACAGAGTTTTCACTTGTGGACTCAGCATAATTACATCACTTATTTATGATTATTATAAAGATTTACCATGGTTCACTAAAATTGTGAAACTCACCAACTATTCGTAGTTGACCCGTTTTCTCACATGCTTTTCAGTTACAACTAAGATAAAGTGATTGATTACGTGCTAAGTGCTTGATGTGTGTAAGGTTTGCGTGCTGGACGTTAGGATACATTATAACAGATAGAATTATGAACCGTATTGTATGATGTGTGTATCACCTAGACGGTAAAGAAAGATGAGATAATGTAATTTTGAAGTATATTAATGCATTCGGTTTTCTTTATAAACAATGTGGTTGATATCAGAGGTGTCAGTCGCATCCCGTTTCGGGGTGTTATAGAACTTGGTATCAGAGCTATTGGTTATAAAGAATTAGGATGTCTTTAAAAGATACCTAAAATATAACCAGTAGCTCAAGTGTATGAATGTGGTGTTTATGGATTGAATTATGTTATGAATATTTGCGTGAATGAAAATCATGTGATGCATGACTTGATATGTTATAGTAAACAACAATGTTAGAATAGTTTGATACCATGTCTCGTAAATGACGGGAGGAGACTTGCTAAGTCGGGACAAGAAGTATATCATCGAGGGCTTCATGGACAAGCTACCATGAACAGTTAAAACTTATTAACCGAAGTCCGTGACTACAAGGTTGGGAGTAAGAAGAATAACCTGGAAAGGTAAGACGGTTCAAGAAACGATTGAATCTGTGTGTGCAAAAGACAAGGATACTAGAAGTATTTCTTTTATAAGGTGGGTAGAGTTGTAACATCCGACGGTTTGGAAATAATTTTATTATTTAGTTACGAATTATTTAATCATTGAGAAATAAATAATAAAATAATATAAAAGGTGGTAGGCTTTTGTAGAGATGGACTCAGAGTAAATAATGAACTTAGTGTGTTAATGGGTCTAATGTCCATAGGCATAAGGAGTATAAATACCCCTTGATCCCTAAAACCTAGCCACTTTCCATTTTTACCAACACACACACACAAACACTCTCTTCCATTTTGAATCAAGATCCAAAGAAGAACCAAAGTTTTGTTGTTTTCCAGCATCGCAACGAGCAAGAAACATACCAAGATGTCACACCCCCGTCTAGGGCCTAGGAGCATGACCCATAAGTTGGTATTGTAATTGTAAATAAATCAGAGTTACGTTTAGTTGCGGAAGACTTATAAAACTTTAGGGATCAAAAGTGTAAAATATATTCAAAAGACGGGATTATAACACCCGCTTAAGTTACAAAATATTTAAGTGTTTAATAATTACAAACCACCATGTTTATATATTAAGTTACAAAAGAAATCCGAGCCATCGGATATATCAATAGCACTTCGCTATTCCAAGTGCTAATCTTGTTCACCTGCAAAATGTAATAAAATACGTCAGCAACGAATGCTGGCGAACACGCTGACGCAAAATAAATTCTTTTACTTTATTACCCCTCGAGACTACGCCTGTCTCGGCCCAACGTGGCTTAGGAATAACAAAGTTAAATAACACATTATAAACTAGAGCCTCTACACTAGGTCACCTCACAAACACCGCAGCGTTCAACTTCATTAAGTACCCGTAAATATAGACATAAGGTTGTACTCCCTGTAGGAGAGCGTCCTACGACCAAAGGTGGTGCGATCATGCTCATACATCGCATAGTACCACCTATGTAAGGATCCAGACATATGTATACCACAGCCTGAGGGCTAGGTTTATACCCATAGTTATAATAGTTTTAGGAACACATAGTTCCTTGTAAACAATTTCACATAACAAGTTTGACTCATTTTGAAAACAAGTTTAAAAGTTTGGGGGCGTATTCACCTTATCTCTTTAGGATCGGCTTCACTCACCGTCCAAGGGTCTTTCCCTTTCTTTATCTCGAACCTATAGTTACGAGTATAAATATTTGTTAGTCGGATACACGATCCGGCTTAAGACCTTTAGTCTTATATCTCAATCCTCGATGAACCTTTAGTTCAATTCTTATTTACTTGAAAACCTCTTGTTTAAAAGTAAATTATAAACCTTTAGTTTATATTCAAAACCCGACGTTTCTTCTTCTCCAAGAAACGTAATCTTTTCTTTTATTATTTAAGAATACTCTTTATTCATTAAATAATAATTTCATAACAAAGAATATAATCATATATACTTACACACATATATATGAATTCACAATATTCAATAATCATACTTTTATTCATTTCTTTGTTATGTTTTCTTTTCTTTTAGCGAGGTATCGAGTATAACCTCGACTTAAGGCTTAAGCCTTGAATATAATATTCAATTATATTGAATTCATTATTACGCCTAACCTCGTTGGCGCTTAGAAATGCTAGGGACTCGAGCAGCACTCCGATGCCGCCTTACTTTGCTCGATACGCTAATCGATGAACGCCAAATCTTCAACACTCGAGGACACGACTCTCGAGATCCCTCGCCATTATAACAACACCTTCTTGATTGAGTGTGGGTAGAGGGTTGGCAAGTACTTCGAGGAAACGTTATACACAAACGAAGGATCGTGGCACACTTATCGAGGCAAATCGTTTATCGGTTCTAGAGAGAGGTATGAGAGAAGTGAGAGCTATGTTTGGGATGCCTGGAGTAAGATCCCATGGCCGCTACTTATAGGCAATATTTTGGACCCCATCACGGTACGCGATGGGTCACTGGACAGACCTATCACGTACCGCGATATAGGTCTGTCGAGTCACACATATAGGCATGCCACGTGTTGACACGTGGCAGTAGCCGCTCCACGTGGCGGCAGTGTTGCCACGTGGTGACACGTGGCAGCACATGGTGCCACCGTGTGCCACGTGGCACACGTGTCACAACTTGTCAGAAGCCCCATCGCGGTACGCGATGGGAGTCTCTTCTGACTCATTGCGTAGCGCAATGGGTCAGGAAAACAGAATTTTCGTTTTTAACCCTCAAGTTTGGAATTTGGCAATTTTAGTCCCTAGACTTTAGAAAGTTGATACTTTGAACTCGAAATTTTCACGGTGTTACACAAGATTCGGCTACAACTAGTTTGTGTAAAGTACACTATCCTAAAGATCACTCATATAATATTGGTTCCTCGGGAAAATTTGTAGAATATTAGATCGGGGTCTAAAGGTTAATAAAATTATGAACTTGAAGTTCAAACGTGAACTTTATGAGTCGGAATCGTTTAACTTGTTAGTTAAGTTCGTCTCGTTTAGTATTTCTAAATCTAGCTAAATCGGGTTTTAAAATCGATAAAGTTTCCAACTTTATCAAAAAAAAAAAGAGCTAGATCTTGGTTGAGTGTAATAATAATAATAATAATAATAATAATAATAAAAGATATGATAATGAAATAATAGTAATAATAGCATGAAGCAGCAGCATGCCAATATTCATAATGATAAAAATGGCAAGGAATAATAATAATAATTATGTAATAACAATAATAAGCTACAGTAGCGTTGCCTAATAAATGACATCAACAAGTAGCGATGAAAACAATGTATATGTGTATAAGCATAGTGAATGAGACAACAAACACAAGTACCCGATGGTGGAGTGGTTAGTCCGTGAAGTGTGAACTAGGGGATGCGGGTTCGAATCCCGGTTCTCACTAACCATTATTGGGCACAAGCAGTTAGACTGAACTGGGTATCTAATTCGATTGGATTGGATATTTGATTCAATTCGAATTGGGTATTTGATTAGATTCGAATTGAGTATTCGATCCGATTGGTTTGGCTACTCAATTCAATTGGGCCAGGTGCCCACATAGTCTGTTGGGCCTGCTCTAGCCAAATCCATGAGCCAATTAAGCCTATCCCTTAATTAACCCAGAGCTAGTCCATCATTATAAACCAAACTAACCGACCTCATCAACTCCGTTATGTTTTATGAACAAGTTAGTTGGAAAGTAAAGGATATATATATATATATATATATATATATATATATACATGTATATATACATATATTAAAGAAAGATGAAATACTTAATAAATGAAAGAAAAAAATTACCTTCTTTAGATCTTTTAAACTAAACGTACGAGCCTAGCTTGTCAAGTACGTTAGTAGTTCTGTTAGTTAATTACTTGGTTTATTAACAGTATATATTTTAAACAGTTAGCTGTGTACAACTAAGAAAATAGATTACCGTTAGCTCCAAACGTAACCGAATCCAGGTGAGTTGCTAGCCTGTTTCTCTTTTATGTTTTCAGGACTGTGTGCCTATTGTGTGTCAAGTCAATTTTATTAAGTTGTTTTAAGTGTGATGTTAGATTATTAAAATATAAATACTTATTTTGTTTATAAATTCAAGTGTTTATGTTACGGTGTGCATGTTTAAAGTGTGTGTGCTTCTAGTTATTCATGTGCAAGTGTTTATAATAAGTATGTATGTTTGTATTTAATTATTTATGCAAGTATGTACGAAGTAAATGTGTAAGGTATATATATATATATATATATATATATATATATATATATATACTAGTAGGTACCCGCGCGATGTTGCGGGACAAAAATTAGCAACCTAATACTCACATATGTTGAATCCATCGATTGATGAGTTATTCGAATCGAATATTTAAAAAAATTAAAATCGCATTCTATTTTGTCACAAATTCAAAAAAAATATCAAATAAAGCAATTCAAATAAGCTTAATCGAATTTAGTCGATTTAGTGTTTATTGGACTTTAAAAACATTACGAAAAAAAATATTACCAAAAGAAAAAACATCATAAACTATCATTTACATGAACTTATAATACATTATATAGTACAACCTATTTAACCCAACAATATTATACAACCAAATAGAGTGAAAGATGAAACAATAGAATCTCCACCCATCACAACAGATGTCCATGTATTGGGTGTTAATATCTATTTGTAATTTTCTTATTTTTCACTACATTATCATCATCGTACTCAGTATATCCCACCAATAGCAAAGCTATGGTAGGGTCTGAGGAGGGTAAGATGTAGGCAGCCTTACCTCTACCCCATAGGGATAGAGAGGCTGCTTCCGGTGAGACCCCCGGCTCGATAGTAGTTTTGCATCAAACCCTGGACATAAGGCACATAGCACTCAATCATCGGGACACCGGCTGATCGGTGCATGTACCCTTATCTTTCAGCTATCAACGCCACTAGATGATGCCTGATTAACCGTCCGTCACTTTTAACGTTATTTTCACGAGATAAGTAAAATAACGTCAAAATTAGTGCAATTTCACTTTTGCCCACCCGAGGGTTCACACATATATACATCATATGTGCGCACCGCAAGCAGGGCTACTTATTTTTCACTACATAGCTTACATATGAGAATGTATTGTTGCTTTTTCACCAAAAAAATAAAATGAATGTATATGTACAAACTTTTACATAATACAATGTTTATGTTTTATGGTCACCAATCTAATTTGAAAGTTTAACAATTAATCAAATCTAATGGTAATTTGCATATCAGGTGCAAATTTGACTATTAACATATAAAAATCAACACTTTGATCATATCCATCCAGGACCGAACTCTAATTTTGGCTTTGCAATCTCTATGTACCGTTAATTGACCTTGGATATGAATCTACATCATTAGTAATCTTATTTAAAACTAACATGACCAAATATGCAAATTTTAATATGTAAAAGTCGTTTGAAGCCCAAAAGCCACATGTGCCTAACAAAAATAACAAAGTGATGTCGATACATAAAAATATATGAAACAAAAAATCTGTGAATCTTCTACTATTGAGAAAAAAATGAAAAAAATATAAGAATTGAAGAGGTATGCACCCGCCTTAACATCGAGCGGGGCGGGTTAACCCACAAGATATAGACAAGAGGCTTGAAATCAGGATGTCATGAAGACGCAAAGCCAAAACCTATGCGCGTGGCGCATATCACATATGCTCACGCATATCGCATATGCTCACGCATCACATATGCTCACGCATATCACATATGCGCGTGGCGCATATCACATATGCTCACGCATATTACATATGCTTGCGCATATCACATCTGCGCATGAAACACTTGCGCGTGAGAATAAAGAGAAGACCTCGCGCATCCCCAGGATAGGCGCATATCACACATGCACACAATCAACCACGTCCTTATCCAAATCAGGATAAGGACAACCATGATTGTGCTCATCGGACAACCTTCCAGAAGGTATCCTTTAAGGAATAAAGAATATGCAGATGTTGACAACTACCAATGAAGGGTGGACAACTCAGCAAAGCCCATGTGCTACCACGTGATTGCACATGGGTCAGGTGAAATACCTTGGTCAGAGAATAATCAATGAAAAAGCACCAGGTGTCCTAAGGACATGTGGCGCGAAGCAATAGGAGGCCAAAAAGGCCCTAATTGGGTCTGAGCCCAATCATTGGAAACCCTAATACTATAAATACCACACCACCTCCACAGTGGGAGGTAAGCAAGAAAATATATTCTAAGTCCTTACTCACTTTCACATTCTTATCATCTTCTCCTACAATATCTTATTCTCACACCGGAGGGTTACCCCAAAGAGGACCCCTCTGTCCCTTTCTGAGGGGTAAGTTCACGGTGCTGCTCATTTTGTAAGTGGAAGAACTCATATTCCGGAAAACCATCGGTGATACAGCACACTCATACCCGAGGAACGTTGATCGTATATAAGTAAGTCGATCCACGCTTCTTCATTGGCGCCATCACCTGTTACAACGGCAACAAAACCACTATTTCATCAGTTTCTCTCTAAAAAATCTTCACCATGGTTTCCGGTGTTCGAAACAACGATCAAGTACTGGAGGATAATGAGCTTGAGGATGTTAATGAGGGACATCAGTTTCCGAGGGCGCCGTGTGATACTGCGCGCACCACCAGTAACCATCCCTTCATCACAACACCTCATAGCCAGACTGAAACTCCTCCAGACGATCTCACGTTCCAAAATCTAACTGGTGCAAAACAAAAAGGACCAATGGGTCCGGAAGTTGAAACCAATGACCCTAAAGAATGGCTCATAAACGAACAACGGCGTTTAATGGACAAATACAATGAGCTGGTAAAACACAAAAAGTTAGCCGACTTAACACAAAGGCTCGCATTTGATAAACAAACCATTCAGGGAACAACAAAAAAGGCGCGCGCGCCGGAAGATGGTCACTCTGTTCACACCGAACACGCTGACATTAGTGATGAGGAAGAGGTGCACAGCATGAGGAAGACGCGAGATACTCATGCAGGAGGTTCACAGCTTCGCGCACACATGAACATAGCACCTGCAGCCAAAGTTGATATGGATTTATACACACCATACAACCCACAAGCAAAAACGCAAGTGGACGTGACCACACCATATAGACCAGCCATCTTGGTAAAACACTCAAAATTCACTGAGCGCATTGCGAAGGCTCCCATTCAACACAAAACCAAGATGCCAAGCGGTTCAGGCAAGTACGATGGCACAACAGATCCAGACGATTTCTTACAAGGTTTTTACAACACTGGAAACCTAGAAAGCTGGACGATGCCAACATGGTATCACATGTTTGCTCGCTGCCTCACGAGCGCAGCGCGTGTCTGGTTCGAAAGCTTGCCGACAGGACAAATCGATGGGTTCGAAGAGCTATTGGAAAAGTTCCAGGCTCACTTTGTACAGCAGCGCAGACACACGCGCGACCCCGATGACATCATGCACTGCGTGCGCAAGAATGACGAAACCATTGAAGACTACATAACTCGTTTCAATCAGGAATCTCTTGCAATTGGAGGTATCACTGAACAACTCTTGCGCGTGGCCTTTATACAAGGTGCGCGCAGTGATCAACTCCGCAGAGCTCTCGTGAGCAGAGATGGCATGCCAACCACTTGGGCTAAGCTTATGGAAGCATCGCGAGTCTTCGCGCGAAATGAAAAAAAAATTGCCCAAGACAGAGCAAGAGATAGAAGGCATCAAACAGAAGCACCACGCAACAATGAAAGGAGGGGCAAACAAAACTCCGTATGGTCCAGGTTGCAACAAACCAGTTATTCTCCCGCAGAAAAGCAAGCGCAACAAAGTTCACCCCAGCCCCAAAAAGACATTCTTAATCGTGGAGAGGGTGACAAGAAGGAAGGCGGCAGAGAGTCTAACAGACCTCTACCAAGAATATGGACCCCTCTCACCAAAACGCCTTCGCAAGTGTTAAGCACAGAGAATGTCCAGTTTAAAAGCCCCAGGCCATTACTCCATAAGGGACCATCAAACAGTGGCAAGTATTGTGAGTTTCACAAATCCACAGGGCACAACACCGATGCATGCCACCATTTGAAGGATGCGATCGACAAAGATGTAAAATCAGGCAAGTTGGCTCACCTGGTAAAAAATCCAAGACCAGAGAATGAACAACCAGACGGAGCCCCAGCCAGTAAAAAGTTCAAAAGAATCTGTGTAGCTGAAGGAGGAAGGCAAGGGCAAAGATCGAGGAAGAGAAGTGCGCAAGTCCAAGGGGATTGGCGCGAGCAACAAGTAATCTTCCCAAGAATCAGAGGAGGCCCGTCTATCAGCAGTCCTCTAGTCATCACTGCACACATCGCTCATTATGAGGTGTCAAAAGTCCTGGTGGACACCGGCAGTGAATCAGACATCATGTATGAGCAATGTTTCAGGAAGTTGGATCCAGCAGACCAAGCAAGGCTCGAAATTGTGAATGCACCAATCTCGGGTGTCTCAAACGAAATTATTCACCCCCTAGGTCAGATACAATTCGAACTAACTATGAGGGATGAGAAACACAAGCGAGCTGAAATTGTCAACTTCTTGGTCTTGCTCACCACTTCATGCCATAATATGATCTTGGGTAGAGGAACGATTGCCCAATTCAACGCCATACCGTCACCAGCGCACGGCGCATTGGGGTTCCCAACACCAACAGGAGTAACATTTGTATACCGAGATCATTTGTGCGCAGTAACAAGTATACCTCGAAAAGGGAAAATGAAGCTTCCAATGGCAAACAACACGCCAGAGGAATGGATTCTCAACCCAAAATTCCCAGAACAAACAATCACAATTGGAGCTACGATATCAGATGACACAAGGGTGAGAATGAAAAGATTGCTCACAACGTATATATCGGTCTTCGCGTGGCAACATTCTGATATGACTGGGGTTCCGCGAGACCTGGTGCAGCATTCTCTCAACACATTCAAGTCTGTAGAGCCAATTGCTCAAAAGAAAAGAGTCATGGGAGATGAGAAGGCAAAGGCCATGAATGAGCAAGTAGAAGATCTATTGCGCAAATATCATCCGCCCAATACGATACCAAACATGGGTAGCCAATCCTGTGATGGTAAAGAAGAGCAATGGGTCATGGAGAATGTGCAATGATTTCAGTGACCTCAACAAAGCGTGTCCAAAAGATTGTTTCCTCCTCCCAAACATTGACGCGAAGGTGGACTCTGTGGCGCCATTTAAGCTCAAATGTTTCCTGGATGCCTATAAGGGCTATCACCAAATTCAAATGGCACCGCAAGATGAGGACAAAACTGCTTTCAGAACTGACAAGGGTGTTTTCTGTTACACAAAAATGCCCTTTGGTTTGAAGAATGCAGGAGCCACTTACCAAAGACTCATGGATGCAGTTTTCAACGAGCAAATTGGAAGAAACTTAGAAGTCTATGTGGATGATTTGGTGATTAAAAGCAGGGAGGAAAAACAAATGCTCAAAGACATTGAAGAAACCCTTCGGCGCCTAAAGGAAGTAAACATGAAGCTCAACCCGAGCAAATGCACATTCGGCGTAGAAGAAGGGAAATTTCTCGGTGTAATGGTCACCAATGATGGTTTCAAGGTGAACCCAGAGAAGGTGGAGGCTATCCTCGACATGCCCTCGCCATCCACCATGAAGGAAGTTCAAAAGTTGAATGGTAGATTGGTATCAATTAACAGGTTCCTAGCGAACCATGCAAGCAAATCTACCCCATTCGTTAACACATTGAGAAATTGCTTAAAGAAAAGCCAATTCAAGTGGACGCCTGAGGCCGAGCAAGCTTTCAGTGAGATAAAAGAATGTCTGATAAATCTGCCTGCGCTCACAGCTCCACTACCTGGCGAAACTCTAACGTTGTACCTGTCAGCAGGAGAGCGCGCCATTGGCGCAGCGTTGTTGGTGGATCGCAAGGGAATCCAAACACCAATCTATTATGTAAGTCGGGTGCTGACAGATCCTGAGAAGCGCTACACCATCATAGAAAAGTTAGTTTTATCACTAACACATACGTCGCGCAAGCTTCATAGATATTTCAATGGTCATCCCATTGAAGTCCTGACTGATTACAACATCCAGCAAGTCTTGCGACGTCCCGCGCTCTCAGGAAGGCTGACAAAATGGGCGCTGGAATTAGGGGAGCACACGATCACCTACAAACCTCGTCCAGCAATCAAGGGACAAGTCTTAGCTGATTTCATTGCAGAAATCCCTGAAGGAAAAATCGAAGAGGCTCAGCGCGAAGTAGACCCTCCGCAAGCCAATAATGAAGAAAATGTTTGGAGATTATTCACTGATGGAGCTTCAAACAACGAAGGGTCCGGCGCAGGCCTCAAACTGGTGGATCCAGAAAATCATGAGTATACTTACGCAATCAGGTTGGATTTCAAGAGCACCAACAATGAAGCTGAGTATGAAGCCCTGCTGGCTGGTTTGCGCATCGCGCACAAGTTCGGAGTTAAAAAGCTAGAGGCTCATGTCGATTCATACTTTGTAGCAGCACAGGTCAATGGCCTTTATGATGCCAAGGAAAACACTATGCATCTGTATTTAGAGCAGGCGAAGAAACTCACCGAGCAATTTGACTTCTTCAGAATCATACATATTCCGCGCAGTGAAAACAAGTCTACCGACGCGCTGAGCAAGATGGCATCAACCAGCTTCGATCATTTCGGCAAAGATGTCAGAGTGGAAGTAATGAGCAACCCGTCGGTGGAAGCGAAGTCTGTCCTTGTAATTCATACAACACCTTCATCATGGATAACTCCAATAATGGAATTCTTGAAGGAGGGAAAAGTACCAGACGATCGCGCACAGGCGAGGAAGATAAGACACAAGTCGCAGAACTACGAACTGCTTGATGGTACGTTATATCGACGCTCCTATCTTCGACCGCTCATGAAATGCTTAGACGCCGAGGAAGCAAGCTATGTGATCAGAGAGATACACGAGGGAATCTGTGGAATACATGCTGGCCCGCGCATGGTGGTTGCCAAGGCAATGAACGCAGGTTACTATTGGCCAGGCATGTACTTGGACGCGTTAAAAGAGATCCAAAAATGCAAAGCGTGTCAGAGCTATGCGCCAAACACCATGCGGCCAAAGAACAACTTGATTCCGGTGACCTCCGCATGGCCTTTCCACAAATGGGCAATCGATATTGTGGGTCCCTTACCACAAGCGCAAGGGCGGTTAAAATTTTTGGTAGTAGCAGTGGATTATTTCACAAAATGGGTTGAAGCCAAGCCACTGGCAAAAATCACAGCCGAGGCAATGAAGCAATTTATTTGGAGCCACATCATATGCCGTTTTGGCCTGCCCATGGAAATTGTGAGCGACAATGGCAAACAATTCACTGACAAGAAGATATCCAGTTGGCTCAAAGAATTGCGCATCAACCAGGTCTTCACTTCAGTATACCACCCTCAAGGGAATGGCCAAGTGAAACGCGCGAACCAAAGCTTGCTGAATGGGCTGAAGAAAAGGTTGGAGGGAGAATCCCATTCATGGGCCGAGGAGCTACCTAATGTCCTGTGGGCGCACAGGACATTAAGCAAAACCAGCAATTGCGAATCCCCGTTCAGCCTAACCTATGGAACGGAGGCTATGATTCCAGCAGAGATTGGATGCCCATCCTATAGAGTGCTCATGATGAGTAAGACGGATAATGAGCGCGAAAGGAGGTTGGTTCTCAACTTACTTGAAGGGCGCAGAGAGGCGGCTATCATCAGTGAAGCCAAATACAAGAAAAAACTAGAAAAATATTACAATCAGCGCGTGAAAAAATGCCACTTCAAGAAGAATGATCTTGTCCTTCAGAACAATGAAGCTAGTCGCGCAATACCCCCGGGAAAGATGTCCCCCAACTGGGAGGGACCTTATCAAGTCTCGGAAGAATTGGGAAAAGGCGCATACGCTTTAAAAGATTTGAATGGAAAGAACTTCCCGCGCACATGGAACGCAGCACAGCTTAGAAAATGTTTCATGTAAAAATTGTCAAGTTTGTAATCAATGTTTTTTAAGCCATTATGAATAATAATACGCGCTATTTTCTCTTAATGTGTGTTCTATTACCTTTTGCATACATGTTTCACACTTCCCTTTATTAATTTTGAGCAATATGACAACATTGTATTGACATCAAACTAAAAATAAAACGAAGTAAAACATACATGCGCGAGCTTCAAGCTCAAACGCGTTAACGAGTTTTAACTTTAAAACGTCAGGGCCTTAGCCCAATAATATGAGCCTTAGCTCAGGGCCTTAGCCCAATAATATGAGTCTTAGCTCAAATTACTCACAACATCCATCCTACATGCTGCGCAGCTAGACCATAAAAATACCTAAGCACAGCTAAGGCAAAGCACATGCCAAAACATAGTTGTTAAGGTCTCAGGTCGAGGTCGCGCATGGGATTATAATGGATATCAGAGTAACACATACTGACACGTAAAGGCTAAAAAACTCATTCATAATTCCCTATAATAAATGCGCGATAACGTCGCGCAAAAGAGGAATAATGAAATGCCAAGGCACGTGTCAGCATATTCAGAATATTGCAAAATAACTTGAAATATGACAACTGTTAAGGATTAAGTAAAATAATTTCCTTACAACCTTGTTTAAGTTTCAATGTGCAAGCATATCTTATATTCAACAAGCAAACACATGCAATATAAAGAGATGAATTGGGAATGCGCAAGATGCAAATAAGGAAAAAACAAAATTTCATTCCAAAACATAGAAGTTTACAAATTTACAAATGATGAGATAAAAACTACAAAAAAAAAACGTGAATGGCTTTTCAAGTCTCTATATCAATATCAGCCTCTTCATCGTCCTCATCATTACCTCCTCCCTCAGCATCTGCGCAACCCGCTCCTCGTCATCTCCAAACTTACCATAATCAAGCTGTTCGTCTTGAATGGAGTCGTCTTCTATCACGATAGTGTCAGGAGTAGGTCCTTTGGCCACGCCAGAGCCGCTAGCAGAGGCAGCATTGCCCGCGCCATCATCGCTGCCACCAGTCCCTTCACATTCATCAAGTAATTTCTTTAGCGCGCCAAGATCGGGCTGGTCAGGAAGCGCGGCTATCTGCAAGTCACAAGGAAAAGTATGAGTACAAAAGATTAGGAAAATAAGTCAAAGTAAACTCATTAAGGTTAAAATACCTGCTCAAGGATGGGAATTGGAGTATTCAAGTACTTCTCCCCCACCTCGGCCATGTCAGCGCAGACAGCGTCGAACTGATAAGGGTAGTCGGATGGATTCTTCTTCAGCATGCCATATTCATAGCCATCCTTAAACCCTTCAGCTCGACCCACCAAGCGCGATGCTGCATTGCAATCCATCACAAGGGTCTGAAACTCGTCTGAGTATTTCATCGCATAAGCGCAACGAGTCACACCCTGTGAAACTAGCCATTGACGATCCTGCGCGAGGGAAGAAACAGACGTCTTAAGAGCAGGAATCTGAGAGTTTAACAACTCAACAGTTTCCTTGGCTTGTTTTAGCTCTTCTTTGTTAGACACTGCTGCCGCCAAGGCTTCATTCTTTTCCGCTCGCGCAGCATCGAGCTCTTTCTTCAGGCGCGCAACCTCATTCTCTAATAAAGATTTGTCAGTGTTAGCCTGCGCAAGAGTTTGGTCACGCGCCTCTGCCTCCAACTCCAGGTCACGCGCCCGGTGCGTGTAGTCGGTGGCATCCGCTTCTGCCACGCAGCTTGCAGCTCATGCCCGCGCTTAACAAAAGCAGTGTTGGCACTTGCCCGGTTCTCGCTAAGTTCCGCTTGGAGTTTCTCAGCCCTCTCTCGGGCATCAGAAAGATTCCAAGCTGAAACTTTAGCCGCTCGCTTGGCCTCCACAAGGGCATCACGCACTTTTATATATTCATTGCGAAGCTCTTGGGAGGCAGCAAAGAACGCAGACCCAGCAAAAAGGTGGTCATTAAGCAAGTCCACGCGAGCGCGGTCCTCTTGAAACCTCCTCTCAGCCGGAGGAACAGAGTGAGCCCAGAAGTCTTCACATACGCCCATGGATTGAAATGAGCTATCTTCAGTGATATTCCAGCTCTGGCGGTATATGTGATCGGCTTCCTGCAAACACAAAGCAACGCAAAAGCAACGTTTTAGTCATCTAAACACTAATCTGGAAGTCCGCACAGCAGAGCAAAACAAACTTATACCTGCGGAGAGCCGGCAGAAAAGTCAACGCCAGCCTCACGAGAAGAAGGCTGCGCCACGAAATCTCGTGGCGCTACAGGGCTTGCGCGGCCACCATCAGAACCTTCAGAATTGACCTCCTCATCATCCTCTGTAACAGGTCTTTTCTCCTGCGACTTGGAAAAATCAAAAACAGTCTCACGAGGGCTGCGCGCAGGAGGAGGTGAGGGAGGTCTTGACGCCGTTAGATCAGCACGTAAAATAGTCTCCTGCTCCTTAGTAATCCCAATGAGAGGAGATTCAGTGCTTGTTGGAGCAGGAGCAGAACTAACGGCGCCGGCGCCGGCGCCAGCAGTGCCACCAGCAGCTTGTGTGCCAGCTATAATTCCTATGAAAAAACCAACAAGGAGAAATGATTCATTACTTGATCTAAATGAAAAAATCAGAAAATCAAAGCGCAATAAATACCTTGGCAGCACCATACCTCGTGTGGACGGGAGGATTGCCCACACCTCGAGGCAAAGAAGACGAGAAAAACTTGGAGGTAAATCCCTTGGATTTCTCAAGTCCCTTCGCTTGGGTAGGAGGAAGATTCTGGGCAACAGGGACATCATTTTTCTTTTGTTTTTTACTGGCCCCTGCGCCAGTTTTGCCTTTAGCTTTGCGCTTGAGTTGTGGCGCCTCAGCTTCTTCCTCCTCCACCTCCTCTTCCGCAAGCCCCAACTCATAATTCTCGAGCGCATCTACAATACGTGCAACAGAAATGTTAACCAAATTTGGTATTCTAAAGGCATAAGCATAAGTACAAAGGCTTACCAAGCACATCGCTGTCAAAGCAAAATTCTAAATCGACAGGGATGAACATATCATCGAAGCGATCGGGGAAAGCAACTTCCCCAGCGCTCAGGGAGACAGAGCCGCCCTCCATATGCTCGTCATAGGCGGCGTGGACGTATTCCTTGCTTACTGCATAAAACAAGACAAATGATATCAGCAAAACGAATTATATTCACGCAGAAATAATGCAATGAGCAAATAACTCACCTAAGCCATCAACATGGACGACAGGCTCAGTCACGCTGTCGGTCCACCTCTTGCTCATACCAACCCCCACCAGCGCCTCCTCGCAAATATTCTTGGCGGGGGATGGTTCAGCAGATAACTTGTTAACCCATGCGCCCGTTGGGTTCTTAAGAACATTCTCATCCGCGGGAGCAGAAGTGATCGAGCGCATGGTCATGCGGATGGGAATCACACCAGCCTTAATATAAAAAAAATTTTCAGCCCAGTCATGAAGGCTTTTGAAGGAAACAGTGCAGCACTTAACCTTCTGACTGCGCGGTATGAATGAGAACCAAGAATCTTGGATTTTTGGCTTGTAAAAATATTGAAAGCGCCGAGGGGTGGGCTCCTCGCGCTGAGCTTTGCACATGAACTCAAAATGAGACATGCGCACTAGTCCACAAGGATGGACTTGGGATATGTGAATCCCATAAAACTGAAGGAGCGCACCCATAAACCTTGTCATCGGAAGACGAAGGTTACAGTGAGTGAAAAAGTGAGAGTATAAAGAGATATAGCCGGTGGGCGGATCTGCCGCCGTTTGCCCGGTCGCCAGGAGCAGACAGCTGTACTCAGGGAGAAAACCCTGAGAGGCGACGAGATTATCGAAGTCAGACTGTTTCAATTTGCAGGGAATCTCATCCCATCTCTTCACCGTTTTGTTCTTCCCCACCTCCTCCGACGAGGCCTCGGCAGCCCGTTTACCCTTGTCGGTCTTCTTCAAAGTGGACATAACCAACGACTTTACACGGCGTTTGCTGGGGGAAATTGTGGTGTCTGGGTTATCAGACATACAATTGTGAATCAAACAGTATGGTTACTTTAAGCACGGAAATCTGGAAGCAAAGGATAAAGGCTCTTAATCGGAATGAAAATTGAAGAAGAAAGAGCTCTGAAAATAACAATGAAGATGAAGAAAAAACCACTCAAAAGGCTTGCTTTTATAGGCCCAGGAGAGAGAAAGAAACAGGTAATGATCAGAGTTACGCTCACGCGCTCCCACTCGTAGGTGCAGGCCAACATGAGGGCGACACGTGTTCCTGACACTGTATGAGGAGACATGAAAGGCCACTGTAGCACCTCGAGCACACGAAAAGTCTGACACATAACGTCTCCATCTCTGACGCATGTCAGCACCAACCAACCACGTACATGGACGATTCATTTCAACCAAAAGGATAGAATTTCGCGCAACGCACTTGTGAGAAATGAAAAAGAAAAGATAAACCCTATTAAAAAAGCAAACCATTAAGTCTAATATCTATCTTACCTCGCTCGCGCGAGACAAGACACACATTAGACTAGGGGGGCTTGAAGAGGTGTGCACCCGCCTTAACATCGAGCGGGGCGGGTCAACCCACAAGATATAGACAAGAGGCTTAAAATCAGGATGTCATGAAGACGCAAAGCCAAAACCTATGCGCGGCGCATATCGCATATGCTCACGCATCATATATGCTCACGCATATCACATCTGCGCGTGGCGCATATCACATATGCTTGCGCATATCACATGCTCACGCATATCACATCTGCGCATAAAGAGAAGACCTCGCGCATCCCCAGGATAGGCGCATATCACACATGCACACAATCAACCACGTCCTTATCCAAATCAGGATAAGGACAACCATGACTGTGCTCATCAGACAACCTTCCAAAAGGTATCCTTTAAGGAATAAAGAATATGCTGATGTTGACAGCTGCCAATGAAGAGTGGACAACTCAGCAAAGCCCATGTGCTACCACGTGATTGCACATGGGTCAGGTGAAATACCTTGGTCAGAGAATAATCAATGAAAAAGCACCAGGTGTCCTAAGGACACGTGGCGCGAAGCAATAGGAGGCCAAAAAGGCCCTAATTGGGTCTGAGCCCAATCATTGGAAACCCTAATACTATAAATACCACACCACCTCCACAGTGGGAGGTAAGCAAGAAAATATATTCTAAGTCCTTACTCACTTTCACATTCTTATCATCTTCTCCTACAATATCTTATTCTCACACCGGAGGGTTACCCCAAAGAGGACCCCTCTGTCCCTTTCTGAGGTGTAAGTTAACGGTGCTGCTCATTTTGTAGGTGGAAGAACTCATATTCCGGAAAACCATCGGTGATACAGCACACTCATACCCGAGGAACGTTGATCGTATATAAGTAAGTCGATCCACGCTTCTTCAAGAATAAATCTAAAATAGCTTACTAAAATATACACTTTGTGTCACAAAATAACCTCGGTTTCAGGGATCTCTTGCAAGAACCACCATGGACCATTTTTTTAGCTAACCTTCAAAACGAGAAAAGTCATTGTATTTAGGATGAAAAACTTTATTGTCAACAATCGTTCCTACAACACGAAACAAAAGTAGAAATTCAGTTTTCGTTTATTTTGTTATTCAAAATCACAACTTTTAAAAAAAAAATAAAAACTATATAAAAAGATATTAACCTGGTGAATGATCAGCGTCCCATAATTCAGTTTTCGTTTATTTGTTATTAAGAACCTAAGAAGACTAAAAAGATCCTCCGAATTCTTCTGTAAAAAAAAGTAGCATAACAAAATCATGAGAATTAATGAGTTATATAAACTACTATAAAAACACTTAATTTGGTTACCTTTTATCACTAACGAGCAAATATGTAAAATTAAAAATAATAATTTAAAGTAAACATATGTAGAACGCTAGAAGCCATCCAAATACACATCTAACTTCATTTAACGAACACCAGCCAAAAACACGCCAAATGGCAAAATAACCTTAATTTTTTTTTCATTTCATGTTTAGGTTCACCTTAATTTTTTTCATTTCATTTCATGTTAGCTTCATCAACGTGTACATGTCAAATTTCTAAGTTCGTGACAGGGTTCAACCAGTAAACCCACAAGTACGGCTCGTTTAGCACCATCATTCCCAGCAAAATAAATATAAGACATAGTCAAACAAACTAACAGAAAAACATATAGATCCTTTTGTGTACACAAAGAGACAAGCACAATAATACATACCTTAAAACCATAGTCCTTTTGTGTACACCCAGGGGCTGCAGCTGAAAACAAAACTGATGCATTATAATATAACAAATTAATAATAAGGAAAGTATATAAACTTAATAAAAAAACAAAAAAGAAAAAGATACATCTCACATCCAAAAGAAAGCATATATTCATACCATTTGATGGATCATGAACAGCGCATTCATCATCATTTTCTACAAAAGATTGTCACCTAAAACCAACGGGTCTAAGTTAAAACTATCAATGTTCCTTTATTTACATCCTTGCAGGCGGATTATCCTGGTTATAAAATGAATATTAAATCATTAACTAATTATATTAAAAACTTATTTCAGAAAACGTGATTCGGACCTTTGTAAACAGGAGATAAAGGTGGTTTCTTTCCCTTTGCAAATCTTCATTCACAGCATCATTGTCACTTGCATATTACCACAAATAGCACACAAATTCAGTTACTAATGTTTGTTTTTTAAAAAATAGTAGTAAACTAATTTGAGTGTCCAAATGTGTGTTATAGTCCAGCAAACCTTAATACTTGTCAACATCATGTATGCGCTTATAACTTCCAGTTGACTCTTGTTTGACCTGCAATGGACTGACTTTGACCAGATCCCGAGCATGACCATGGCTTGACCCCATAAGACAGACTGACTGGGTTGACCGATTGACTAAGTTGACCTGTATACTAAGCACTGTGGAGAAATTAAATGACATTCCAAAAAGAAACTATTACTAGATGATATACTGTGTGTTAGATCAAAAAGGCATACAAATTTTCCCACTCGATCTGGAAATTGACTATTTCACCAATCACACCAAATATATTATTATAGCCAATTGTTTATTTATATTCCACAAAGCCATGTTCGAAATCATAAGTAGTAACACTCAAAACAAGAGAGAGCATATTAATTGATCCAAACACCTCAATTTCATAAACCATATACGATTAATTGCGGCTTGCAGGAATTACCGAGGAAGCAGACGGAGAGAGAGGATTACATACCATTGTATCACGATAGAAACATGTGGCGTAACTGTCTATAGCCATAGGTGGGAGCGACGGAGGTTGTTGAAACCGTGTGAGAACTTTGAAAGCCTGGGTTGGATTCAAAATTTGAATTTGGAATCTGCTTTTGTAATGTGACGGTGGAAAGGAACTTTTAGAATTTAGGGATTTTGTCATTTTCAAGAGTTGTACAATGCTTTGTCTAACTTGTAAAACTCTTAACTCTAAGAGTTTTATTAAAATTACCATTGTATCCTTGCTATATACATTATAATATATATATATATATGAAATGAATTATAAGTATGTCTTATACATACTAGAATGTGAAGAAATTAAGGTATGATCTACGGGCCAACGAGTGATACCTTATAAGCTAGGATGGTAAATCCCTCTAGCTTCGCGTAGGACATGGACAGTATGTGGCATGAACATTATAGAGTATTAAGCCTCTACACGCTCGAGTGTATGAACATGTTAACTTAAGTACTAGTGAGGGGAATCCTGTTGAGTCAAAGATTTGACATAAAAGAATCATTTTGAAGAATGGAATCTCCTCAACCTCCTCATAAATCGCTAAATATGAAACCGAGCACACTTGGACATTCGGGCAGGGTCTTATTTAGCCTAGCAAGGTATTTTGCCTACCGGGCAAGGTTATCTTCCAGAAGTCTTATTTAGTGTAAACTCGGGCAGGGTTCA
The DNA here is from genome assembly GCF_021521415.1 of Bidens hawaiensis. Lineage (NCBI taxonomy): Eukaryota > Viridiplantae > Streptophyta > Magnoliopsida > Asterales > Asteraceae > Bidens > Bidens hawaiensis. The sequence continues at coordinate 156,227 of NW_027497116.1, read as the reverse complement.
CTTCATCTAGCAAAGGTGTTCTTCAAGCCAAGCACAGTTTGCTTTCTACCAAACCCTTGGCTAAACCAAGCTTCTGAAGCCAAGTGATTGGAGGATCTAGCAAGGTTTGATTGATAAACAAGAATCCGAACAGGCTTGTGGAAGGCAAACAAGATATATTCTAAGTACTTTTAATAGCAAGGTTCAACCCCGAGCAGGCTACAGTGTTACCAGCACACTTGTCTTTTGCTTAATAAGTTATCTTTAACAAAGGGTTGAAGGGATTCATGAAAAACAGCTTGCTCGTAGGACCATATCGGGCAAAGTCTACTATGGTCAAGAAGATTGAAGTCTGCTAGGTGAGTATTTTCCAAAGAAAATACTCTAAGCAAAGTCTACCGGGAGATCTGTTCCCAAGCACTCTTCAAGGTTACCAGGTCTACCCGTGAAGGACAAAAAGGCACAAAGCCTACTCGGAGAAGACAAATGTGACAAGTCTACCTAAAAGACCTGTTTTACACTTAGGATAGTTTTGAATATGTAATTTGAATATGTACCACTCATTAGGGTTTCTAGAAGGAATGACAGCTGTAAATTGGTGGCAGGCCTATAAGTAGAATAATTTAGGGCACGCCACCACAAGATGGAAAACACATATTACACTTTTCAGATAAGAACGAATATATCTGATTGAGTGTGACCGCCGTCCTAGGTTATTACTGAAAATACATTCCCAACAAGAAACCCTAATTGATTAACGTTTATATGAATCAATTTATATAAATGGAAATCTTTTGAGTGATTGTCCGTTTCTGTTACTTTTATTAACCTTGTCGGTTGTTTCTGATTCCGCCTTAAACAATCAAGAATCTTTCCTAGAATAGCAATCCGTCAATAACCTTCTTGTCAACACATTTATTGTGTGGGTTATGACATTGTTGTGATTATTAAATGACTAATCAGGACCGGCAAGTGGTATCAGAGCATGTTGATTGCTGATTCAAGAAAAGATTTTGTTGCTGATTGAAGATCTGAAGAAGAACGATGACGTAAGCAGAACATTGTTCCATTGGAGAGTGACGTCAGCTGCTCTCTTCTTTTCCGTCCAGATCTACAACCATTCGGTGTTTTCTTTTCCTTATTTTAGTTAAAGTTTACATCTTTATAATTTACTCTTGTTCCAATCGGACCAGATTCATCAGATCTGAGGGTTTGTTACTCATATCAGATTATTTTCTTTGAAAATTTGATCTTTACTCTATTTAAGTTTCTGTTTTTCAAAATATTAAAATGTCTGGTTTTGAAGAACAAGAGAATGGAAGGTATTGTTTGAAGCCGTCGTATGCTATAATGATGTTGATATGTGGAATTTGTTGGTGCATGATGTCAGTAGTTCAGTATCTTGTGTTTTGTCTGTGTTTGTAATTGTTTAGTTTGTTTGTTACGTGTCGAATACTGTTGATTATGTAAGTTCGCTGGTATGTATAAGCGAACTTGGGGACCAAGCGAAGTTATGACAACTTCGCCTAGCATGTTAGGCGAAGTTGTCGAGGTCTATTTAAACCTCAACTTCGGGTTTTAGGAAAGGGGTTGTTGTTACGGAACGTGTTTTTGGTGACAGTGTGCCTCATTTGTTGGCAATAGAAATACATCAAGTTCTCAAGTATTATCTCGTGTGTTTACCTACTTATTTAACGTATTGCTTATCTTACACTCGTATCGTATTACGTGGGGATTCCGCACCCTCGTGTTACGAGATACTCCTGTGTAGATCCGGCTGGGAACCTACAATTAGTATCAGAGCATTTGCTCGTGATTGTGTGGTTCGGGATTATCACACGGGTGTTAAGGTCATTCCGTTTGACCATTCCGGAACGAGTTTATGTTGAAATACCTTGTTTTTGTCTTTTGCCCATCTTCCCCCATCAAATATACCCTCGAAACATCCTCGAGTCCATCGCAATCAACCTAACAAATCCTGCAAAACCTCATTGTTCGTCAAGAGAAGTTGCCGCCACAAAACGTAGGGTTTAAGCGAAAATATAGGTTTGGCAAAGTTGATTAGCTGCAAAGTTAAGTGATTAGCGAAGTTAAGAAGCAGGCGAAGTTGTCAGGATAGCGAAGTTGTTCAGCGAACTTAAGTTTCAAGCGAAGTTATATTAACTTCTCTATTTGCTCACTGTTCACAGAAGAACTGGTAAAGATGGAGGTTGAAGCCGGTTCAGCAACTAAAGCTCCAAAACTGCTTAAGGGTACCGATTTCGTTGCATGGAAAGATCGGTTTGAACAGTATGTGAAGTATCAAGATGCTAAGATGTGGGTTTGCATTCAAGACGGGTACATTCCACCAACATCCATGTTTGAAGGTCGTGAACATATTAAGAAGTACAGTAAGATGGAAGAGGACAAAAAGAAAATGTATAAGGCAGAGAGTAAAGCTCATGCAGCTATAACAATGGCTCTTCCATAAGAGATTCTTCATACCTTCAAGAAATACAAAACTGCTAGAGAGCTATGGGAAGCACTAGAAAATATATATGAAGGTAATGTGGGGATACGTACTTCCAAGACAAAGCTGCTAAAAACCCAATTCTCTATATTCAAGTATTTGAAAAATGAATCACTTGATGATATCATCACACGATATTATCATTTGATGACCGAACTAAATAATTACTCCATTGAATACAAGGAAGAAGAGGTAGTAGAGAAACTTCTTGATTCTCTCCCACCGAAATGGGAAATGTACACCGTACTGATGAGAGAAGATAAAGATTTTGACAAGATTGATTTGGAAACAGTGGTTAATAAGTTAGGAAATTTTGAACTTAACATGGTTCGAAAGGAGACACCAACTGATCAGGTTCAAGATCCGGGAATGTATGGTGCTAAAGTCACTACGATCTCAAGTTCAAAATTAGAATCCACTGCCTACTACTCTAAGGGGGGATCAAACTCCACTCCAGATGGTCATGTGATTCTCAATATGGATGGTGACGTATGTTTAGTAGCAGGAGGGAGTAATTCCTCAAAGCCTCAAACTACAACTGGAAATTTCTCATCCAATGCTCCAAGCAATAACTACTCACAGATGCCTATGAGTGTGAAATCTGCTGAACAACAGTTTGCCCTCTATGCATCGTTCATTGCATCTTATGAGAAATATATCAAAGGTAAAATAGTTGACCCTGCAACTTTGGATGAAGACTATGATCAGATCGATGCTGATGATTTGGAAGAGATGGATCTGCAGTGGCAGATGGCTATGATAGTAAGAAGGGTAAAGAGATTCATGAAGAAAACGTGTAGAAAGTTCGTTGGAGAAAGACCAAGGTTTGATAAATCAAAGGTTCGATGTTACAACTGTCAACAAAATGGTCACTTTGCTAAGGAATGTACAAATGAGAAAGTCGAACGAAGTCAGAACAGGCCTGCACAACAGAATGGGGGTGGTAGTGAAAATAGGGCTATGGTATCTCGACAAAATGGTGGATACAACTGGAATATACAAGTTGAAGATGTGTTCGAACAGGCTAATTTAGTTAAATCGAAACTGGAGGAAGTGAGAGAGACGGGAGAAGATCAGGCATACATGGCAGAAGTGAACGATCATGCTCTCTGAGGTAAGTTCTGAACTTCATTGTGAACAATGTGAAAATCTGTCTGAATAATTAAAATCATTAACTGATCAGTTTGTTAGTTTGGATACTCAATTTAAAACCTGAAAGAAGAACATCACTACTCTAAAACTAAAGAAAATAGTTACTCGGTAAAAATAAAATCTAGTGAAAAGGATATCAGAAGTCTTAAGCCAGTCTAGCTGAAAAATACAAGTAATTGATCTTAGTTATGAAGTGTTAGAAGAAAAGACCAAACTAATTGCTGAAAAAGATAAACAGATAGCTGATTACCAGGTAAAAGTGGTGGAACTAAACAGAAAAATTGAACAATTTAGAAATTCTTCAGCAATGCTAGATCACATCATAAGTGTTCAACGTTCCTCGGTTAACAAAGGGGGAATTGGATTTTCTGAAGTTCCACCACCGTACAACAATAACTATACTTATGACCCTAGTGATAAGCAATCTGCGAATGTTGAGATTAGTCAGACAGTTCCAATCAAAGTATCTACTAAAGAAACCGAAGTTAATAAGAGCGAAATGGGTAAGTCAAGTTCTAATGCTACGACATCTGTCCCTAGCTCTGTCTCATCAAATTCGGACAAGTCGTCCGAATTGGGTGAGATAAAAGAAGAGGTTGTGTTACTAAAACGAGGGGAGGACTATAAGTTTGATGAAAAGAAATCTTCTCTAAATCCGTTCGTCCCACCATATTGTGAGACAAAACGGATAGTAACTCTATCTCAACATCTGCAACAACTTCTGAGACAAAAGTTCAACAAAAACAGAAGAACAGAAGTTGTTTTAGATGCAACAGGATAGGACATCTTGTTGCTGATTGTCCTTTGAAACAGAGAAAATTTAGAGGTATGAGGCCTCCGAAAACTGAGAATAAAATGAATACTAATTATGATGCTGGTAAAAATGGGAACACACCAAATTTCAGTCATTGGACTAATCCAAGATTTCAAAGAAATCAAACTCGTTTTTTCCCAGTACACTACCAAACCAACAATTATAATTCAGTTAATTCAAGAAGGTTTGGAGGGCCTCATAGCCAGTCTTCTAGAAGTTTTCCGTTCAGACTTACAAAAACTATCCTCAAACTGACTTTGGACAATCAAGGTACTGGATGCCGGATAACGGATTTACTCAACCCAAGACCTCTGGTCTTGGGTCCCCAGATTTTAATTTATCTCTTTTATTGTGCAGGAATAGTTAAACAGGGCTGTAAACAATATGTGGGTTGTAGACGGTGGTAGTTCTCGGCACATGACTGGTAACTAGAAATTGTTACGTGACTGGAAATCTGTTCAAGGAGGAAGGGTTAGTTTCGCTGAAGGGAGTGAAGAGAATCTTGTGGTATCTCAAAGGCAAGCCTAAGTTGGGATTGTGGTACACGAAAGGGGGAGAACTGCATTTGGTAGCTTACACAGATTCTGACTATGGAGGTTGCAATCAGAACAGGAAGTCAACAACCAGTGGATGTCAGTTTCTCGGAGGAAGATTGGTGTCGTGGCAGTGCAAGAAGCAGACCTCAGTAGCCATTTCCACCTACGAAGCAGAGTACATGGCAGCATCAAACTGCTGCTCCCAGGTTTTATGGATACAACAACAATTGCGCGATTATGGTCTGAATTTCACTCAAACTCCTATTTGCATTGATAACACTGCTGCAATCTCAGTAACTAACAATCCCGTTAAACACAGCAAAACTAAACATATTGACATTCGTCACCATTTTATACGGGATTGAGCTGAGAAGAAATTAATTGTGCTTGAAAAGGTTGATTCTTTGGATAATTTTGCCGATCTTTTTACTAAAGCGTTTGACCGACCCCGTTTTCAAAATCTTGTTGAGCTTAATGGGATGATCTGTCACACCCTCAAATTCCACTAACGGAGTTTTACCGTCAGAGGGTGTGAACTAACAGGATCGGATTCATTAGATATAATCAAACCATAAAACAAAGTTTCAAAACCATGAAAACGTTTACGAGTATTTAAATGCGGAAGCGTAAAAACCATAAAACAAAATGTTGCGTCACGCAGGACGACTTAAACCCAATGATAACAGTTTTAAATTAGTTTGCATAAAAAAAGCGTTTTCAAGCAATGCATGATCCTATACCGCGCGCCCGCCTCGGCTACCTGAGAATAACATACTAAAAGTGTCAACACAAGGTTGGTGAGTTCACAAGTTTATATAAAGTAAAGCGTTTAGCGTTTTGTGTTCAGCGTTTTGCGTTTAGCGTTTGCGTTCAGCGTTTTGCGTTTAGCGTTTGCGTTCAGCGTTTTGCGTTTAGCTTTTGCGTTCAGCGTTTTGCGTTTAGCGTTTGCGTTCAGCGTTTTGCGTTACCAGATAATGTTAAATCAATTATATATCGATAGGTAGCTAGCCTATACAACAAGTATTACTAACAAAATCTTAAATGCGTTTATCGGAGTATGTTATCTCCCCCAAGTGAAAAGCGTTTAAAACAGTTTAAAAGGGTAAGTGAAACTCACTGTTTGCGAAGAAATTCCCAAATTAAATCACCAAGTGATGCGCGTCACAGAAAACTCTCTCTAGCGTTCTAAAACAACAAGGAGATTTTCTAAGTGTCGGAACTATTATCGAGTCTCTAGACTCGACACATAATACCTATGCACACAACATGTTTCGTGTTTCGTTTGTGAATCGTGTGTGACTTTTACAAGTGTATTTGTGATACGTTACATGTGTGAGCAATTATTCACGTGTCATGTATTCATAATGTACGTCACTAGCAATTACTTCCCGTAAGGGCAATTTGGTCAACACATAACAATTAACTAGCAATTATTCCCCGCAAGGGCAATTTGGTCAAAACACGATAATAAATTAGCAATCACCATGTTTCATGCAACTTTCACAATTTTCAGCAACTAGTTTCTTAACGACAGAATTTTACTTGAAAAACTAGTCAATCCCACCGATCATAGCATCACAATTAATTTACCAAAAATCATCACAAAAGCATGTATGTGTTAGGTTTCCAGAACATATTTTTTTGTATTTTTATTCCATACATATTTCTCACAAAGATCAATTTACCACAGCAAACTCATAACAGTCAAATTTATGCGCAACAGAATTTTATTTGAAATTCCTGTTAAACGAAAAATCCAATAAATGCAAGACCACTTGGGTTAGGTTCCTAACTCAACAAGTCAACTTCCAGAAGTGGAACCAACCCAATTGGTCTCGTAGTTCATGAGATATAATATTTACAAAACAACCTAACAGCATGTCTAACAACTCAGCTTTGCATAATGTTTGTGTAAAATCATAAAGGTTAACTTTTACACGTCCAAAAATTGCAAATTTATATTTTTTAGAAACTAGACTCAACCTAGTTTACTGTAGTATCAATAATCTCAACCAATTTTCACATTTACACCCCGTTACAGTCAATTGAACATCAATAACACAATCTGTCCAGAAACTGTTTGCAACAAAACTCAACATATTAACCATTTATAAACCATAATTCCTTCATATAACATCCTAGACACCATAATCACTATCCATGCACATCAATTACACATTACATCCATGGTTAGGGTTTTATTTGAATTCAAAATCAAGAACACAACGATTAACATGTAATAATACCAATTCTAGTTATCATATCACAATCAATCCATCATCAAATCAAGATAAAACATATGAACACATATACATATGAAAATCGGACCTAGGGTTTGTAATAATACCTTCAAAAACACCAATACAAGCAAGAGGAATGTAGAAGATGGCTAGAAACGGATGTAGGATGCTTCAGTTGTGAAAGACCAAGATCAAAACCAAGTGATATGTGTGTGTGTGCCGATCGCAAAGAGAGCAAGGGGGGGGGGGGGGGGGCTGGCCGTCGGCTTATGTGAGGGAAAGAGGGAGGGGAGTTAGGGTTTTATAATATTATTAATAATAATCATGTTACATCTAGGTCCCTCCACTTTCAAATGTTATCTTTCTAGCTTAATTAACTAGTTCTAGCACATTGAATTAACGTTTATAACAATGTTATCACATAACACATAAGTCTAACACATAATTATCACATAATTATTGTTTTGACGTTTTTTGTTTATTCCTCAATTGTTTGCGTCAACTCGTTTGCGTTTCGGTGCAATTCCCGAAAGACTACACATGTAGTAAGTGTTAAGCGTCATTTAAACCCTAGTTTAAATGTAATGAGGTGTGCGTTATAGATTCAATGATCTTAAGTTTGAATTGACGGAGTTGAGTTAACGGAGTTAACATGAAATTGACGATTGTCACATCATTCCCATGTTAAAGAATTTTCGTCCCGAAAATTTGAGTCAAGTCGTGATGAGTGTCTGAAAAAGTAAGAAAAATTTTCAGTTTGTCATATGATCAATCCCGAGTAACCTTGTTTTCTGAAAAAAAAATAAATAAATAAGTAAAAACCATCACTATCACTTAAAATTATGTCGGTTGCTTAAGTTTGAAGGACATATCTTCGGATATGTTTGTGTTGGGTTTCTATGGATATTATAAACATAGTTAACCGTTTAACTAGTTAAAATAAAGGCGGAAGCGTGATAGACAAACGAAACTTATGTACACATGTGTTTATATATGTCTATATATTACAAGTCTATATAATATATGTTCATGATCAACCTAGTTTATTCATGATATAAGATTACCAATAATCTATATATTAGAAACCCGAGGCAAGGATCAAGTAATGCGGGAAAACTAAACTATCAAAGCCATAAACACTTACATCCTTAACCTTTTAAGAGTGTAGTTAATGTTGAAGAAGATGATGATGTTGATGCTAGACCTTCAAAGGGAAAATCCTCAAACGGAATATACCCCGAGCCTCCAACACACACCGAGCTATGCTAGGAAGCTTGAACACGAAAAACCCGAAACCCGATCCCTTCTTTTCTTTTGGCCGTGAACAATCAAGAAAAGAAAGAAAGAAAGGAAAAAGTTGTTGGTTACTTGAAAGTCTCTTTATGATCTTTTTCTATTATTTTGGTTTTTATCATTACACATGAATACATACAAGATGTTAGGTTTAAGGTCAAGTCCACACTCAACCTTCTCATGATATAATGTTGACCAAGATATGGGGTGTGGGGCCCACCCTAAAACCGGCCCCAATATATATTTAATTTTTTTTTTTTTTTTTATTTTATTTTATACTTTATAAAATATATAAACACCCCATCTTTTATAAACCATTTTATAAAAGAATACATAGTTAAATAATCATTCCAATAATAATTATTTGAATAAATAAATTAACCAATTAATTTATTTAATACTTTCAAGTAAATATTCAGAAACCCGATTTTCTGAATGTGTCGTGTTCTGTATTTGTCTTATAGATCTTATCTTAACAAATACATAATTGGTGTGTGTCTAACTCGTTATTGGGTATGACCCGACTTGGATCAAACACAACTAGCCATATTAACCTAATTATGTGTCTCGGGCATATGGTATTCCAACAATCTCCCACTTGCACGTGACTCATAAGAAGTTAATGCTAATGGTGAATACCGCCTAACAACAGGTCACCACCCCTAGTGTGTTCGACTAAGTGCCATTCAATAACATCATCCCCTTCAAGTCCATACTTGATATGATATAGGTAAGTCTTATCATTACATCCTTTTGTTACTAGATGTCCTGTCAAATCGAAGAGACACAGATTGATCATTCTCTCATTGATTTAACTTAACAGGCCTTAGACATCTAAACTCTCAACACATAAGAGGAACAAATCCCATCTTGACTGCATACATCCTTGTTGACATCTCGTATGATATCTGAGCTCTTTCTTTTACGTCATCGTGTTACCGAAAAACAAAGAAGAGAGTCAAGTTATCAGACTTGATGAAAAACCAGATCCAATATGCATCTCAGGTCAAAGGACACAATGATACTCGCCTTTACTCAAGGATTACTTATGATCAGTTGCACTAACTTCATGCAGTGATCCTTGAGAGCGGATCATGTCCAATATTTGTATCCCACAAATATCTATGAACCTTGGTGGCAAACCTATGCCTTATATTCATCACATGAATATCAACCAATCCGGGTTCATAATAGTCTTACCTTCATACTTGTTCCCACAAGCATGATCGACTACGGACGTTTAGAACAACATAAGTCATTCATGGATTAAACATGCAAATATAGAACATAACTCATTGAATAATTAAAACATAATTAATTTCATGAGATACCCATTACATTCGTTCTTATACAAACACTAAATACAGATTAAATCCACTCACTAGAATACCGAAGTCCTAATGCACAAACATGACCCTCATGTTTTGGCCTATCGAGGAGCTTCGTGAGTGGGTCCGCAATATTTTGATCGGTATGAACTTTATGAATACATATCTTTCTCTTTTCAACTTCATCCCTTATGTAGTTGAATCTGCGCTCAATGTGCCTCGTTTTCTGATGAGCACGAGGCTCCTTGATCTGTGCAATAGCACCCTCATTGTCACAGAATATCTCTAGGGGCTCCTGAATGGAAGAGATAATCCCTAGATCCATGATGAACTTTTTCATCCATGCAGCCTCTTGGGCTGCCATTGAAGCGGCGATGTACTCAGATTCTGTAGTGGATAACGCGACAACATCCTGCTTCGAACTCTTCCAAGAGACAGCGCCTCCATTCAAAATGAAGACATATCCCGACTGTGATCGAGAATCATCTCGGTCAGTTTGGAAACTCGCATCCACGTAACCCTTTACGACGAGTTCCTCCTCACCAGACCCATATATTAAAAACATATCCTTAGTCCTTCTAAGGTACTTTAATATATTCTTGACAGCCATCCAATGACTGTCACCTGGGTTGTGCTGGTATCTACTCGTTATGCTTAAAGCGTACGAGACGTCCGGTCTGGTGCACATCATTGCATACATAATAGATCCTATTGCCGAAGCATAAGGAACATGCTTCATCCTATCCTGCTCTTCCTTAGAGCTAGGACTTTGGGATGAGCTCAACACGGTTCCTCTAGGAATAGGTACCAAACCTTTCTTAGAGTTTTCCATCCTGAACCTTTTCAGGATTTTATCAATGTACGCACTTTGATTGAGTCCGATCAATTTCCTTTGTCTATCCCTATAGACCTTTATTCCCAAGATATATGTCGCTTCTCCAAGATCCTTAATTGAGAAACGACTACTTAACCACGCTTTAACGTTTTCCATACTTGGTATATCATTTCCAAATAAAAGTATATCATCGACATACAAAATAAGGAAAATGATTATACTCCCACTAGCCCATTTATACACACACGCCTCATCACCGTTTTGGACGAAACCAAACGCTTTGATTTCTTTATTAAAACGATGATTCCACATCCGTGATGCTTGTTTCAACCCGTAGATTGATTTCTTTAACTTACAAACTTTATCAGGATTAGATGGATCGACAAAACCTTCAGGCTGAACCATATGGACATCTTCCTCAAGATATCCATTTAGAAAAGCGGTCTTGACATCCATTTGCCATATCTCATAATCAAAATGAGCTGCAATGGCAAATAATATCCTGATCGACTTAAGCATCGCGACCGGCGAGAAGGTTTCATCATAATCAATCCCTTGAGTTTGCGTGAAACCTTTTGCTACAAGTCGTGCTTTGTAAGTATCTAAATTTCCATGCATATCGGTCTTCCTTTTGAAGACCCACTTACATCCAACCAGTTTGGAGTTAAGTGGACGATCAACCAATTCCCAAACTTGATTATCGTGCATGGATTGCATCTCGGCGCTCATGGCTTCAAGCCACTTGTCACAATCAGGTTGTGACATAGCATCTTGTAGGAGATCGGTTCATCCGAATCGACCAAGTAGCAATCATCCACAAGAAATCCATATTTCTTGGGAGGTCGACTAATCCTATTAGATCTGCGAGCAACGTGTGTATGATCAACCATTTGATCATCTTCAACATCCTCGTGTTGAAAGCTAGTATCGACCAACTGTGTATCATCCAATGATTCTTGAACCTCTTCAAGTTCCACTATCTTTTCACTAGGTCCTTCCATAAGGAACCTAGTTTCTAAGAAGTATCCTTTGCGTGAAACAAACACCTTTTGTTCACTAGGATCATAGAATATATATCCTATATCATCCTTTGGTATCCTATGAAGATACACCTGATGGATCGAGCCTCAAGCTTATTTGGGGTGTCACGTTTAACATAAACTATGCATCCCCATACCCTTAAATATGAAAAGGATGGAACTTTTCCATGCCACACTTCATAGGGTATTCGATCCACCTTTTTGGTCGGGGCCATATTCAAAATACGAGCGCTGTAAGTAGCGCATATCCCCAAAATGATGGCGGTAGTGAGCTTCGTGCCATCATTGATCGAACCATGTCCAACAGTGTTCGATTCCTTCTCTCGGATACTCCGTTATGTTGAGGAGTTCCAGGAGGAGTGAGCTGTGAAATAATTCCACAATCTCTAAGATGACTTTGAAAAGCATCACTTAGGTATTCGCCTCCTCTATCGGAGCGGAGTACCTTGATTGTTCGGTCGAGCTGATTTTGTACTTCATTTTGAAATTCTTTGAACATTTCAAAGGCTTCATGTTTGTGTTTCATTAGATAAACATACCCATATCGACTAAAATCGTCGGTAAAGGTAATGAAGTACCTTTCACTATTCCTACTAGTTGGCTTGAAAGGTCCACATACATCCGTATGTATGATACCTAACAAATCCTTAGCCCTTTCATTTGTACCTTTGAAAGGCTCTTTGGTCATCTTGCCTTGAATACAAGATTCACACTCATCAAACGAACCTAACTCGTTTGTTTTCAAAAGACCTTTCTTTTGGAGAGTATTTATACGATTCTTGTTTATGTGTCCAAGGCGACAATGCCAAATGTAGGAATCACTCAAATCCTTTTTGAGTCTTTTAGTAGAAGTTTGATATAATGAGCTATTTGAGGTATTATCATGAACCAATTCATAAATACCGTTGTTTGGTACAGCTTTAAAATAGAAGATACCATTAGATGATACATGCATTTCTGATCTTACAAATTTAAAGTCAAAATTACATTGTCTAAGAAGGTGCACAGAAATAATGTTCCTAGTCAAACTAGGAGCATACAAAACATTTCTCAAAACAACTTCCAAACCACTTGGAAGCGATAAAGTGAAGTCTCCTCTAGCGACCACGTGCACCCTTGCACCGTTGCCCATGAAAAGATTCACTTCGCCTTCTTTAAGTCTTCATTCTTTTTGAACCCCTGCAACCAATTGCAAATATGAGTTCCACATCCGGTATCCAATACCCATGTGTTAGAAGAAATAAGATTTAGCTCAACATTAATCATAAAGACATTACCCGAGGTATGCGCCGCATTCCTCTTGTCTTTTAGCTCTTTTAGGTAGACCGGGCAATTGCGTTTCCAGTGTCCGGTCTCCCCACAACCAAAACAAGGATCATCCTTATGACCCCTCGGTTCCATAACCTTTTGTTTCTTTGCCATAACCGGTGATTTGCCCTTACCCTTAAGATGCACAGGAGGACCCTTTCTTTTGGCTACCTTAGCCTTAAGATTGGGTTGAGATCGATTCTTGGATCTACCTTCATTGATCGCAAACATGGGTAAAACCCTTTTGCCCATGCTCGCCTCGGCTGTTTTAAGCATTGAGTGAAGTTCTCCAATGGTTTTGTCCCACCCGTTCATGTTATAATTTAACACGAAAGTGTCGAACCTTTTCGACAAAGCGTTAAGGATCAAATCCGTTGCTAACTCTTTTGAGATGGGACAATTGAGCTTGGCGAGTCGATCAATGTAACTTTTCATCTTAAGTACATAAGTTGAAACTGGTTGATTATCATCCATTCTACATGCATGCAAGGCTCGAACCGTTTCGAACCTTTCAACTCTTGATTGCTTAAGGAACATTTCCTTAAGTTGAGTAATCATGTCGTACGCATTATGGTTTTCGAAATCCTTTTGGATTTCGGGAACCATAGTCGCCAACATGAGGCATGATACTTGAATGGAATCTTCCGTGAGTTTGACCCAATTCATGTATTCGACCTCAGTACCCTCTTCCGGTTCTTCGGGGATAGGTGTTTCCAAAACATGATATAATTTTTCTTGTTTTAGAACTATCCTTAAATTTCGGAACCAATCCGAAAAGTTATTGTGGTTAAGACGGTCTTTAGCGAGAATAGATCGGAGAGAGACATTTTGGACGTTAGGGATTATGTTGTCGTCGACGTGTGCGGCCATCTGCAGAATTTTAATTAAGTTCATTTTAGTGTTTTACCTTTTTAATTATTAATACCCTTTTTATATATATACCAAATATAATTAATAATTAAAATCTAGAATCCAGCGATAAACCCGACTCCGGTTAGGTGACCTTTTTCCCATTGTCGGTTTATCAAGGTAGTTATTCATAACAATTGCAAACCCTTTTGCAACTTCTAGAGTTTATGGGACCGGTTCGAAATCATATTTCGTGTCGGCATGTTTATCCCATCAACACCTATTAGACCCCATGCTTGGGTGACCCTCTTCACATGGTTCTAATTTAAGTCGTCCTACTTGTATCAACTTGTAATATTAACATACAAACGGTTAGGTGACCTTTTTCCCATTTATATGCCAATATTACCTCAACATATTAATTTACTCTACGCGGTTAGGTGACCTTTTTCCCACTAAGAGCTTACTAATATGTTAAGCGTTATACAAAAGGATGGTGTTTTAACTTATTATCCTTAATTTTAAAAGGGAATTTTTAGTTTTAATAATTCTAGTTGTAAAACTTTAAATCATGTTCTAACATGCATTTAGTAACACGATATTTTGAAACCATTTTCAAAATTCTAATTTATAATAAAGCCATTTTATTATGGGCGTGAGACGGCTAGTTAATAAATCCATTTTATTAAACTATGTGTCACGTAATTACCGATAATTATTAGAACCCGTTTTATGCTTTGTTAATTAATTCTATGTGACGAAGTTGATATCCTAATATCTAACAACCACACAATCAAACAATCAATTAACAAGCATACACAATTATACTAGACACGAGCCACTAAGTTAGACCACACTTGTTAGCCGAAACAAGTGTGTATCTTAGGTCCGATCCTAAGGGACACATGACACATGGATGTTGTAGCTCCCACTCGATCCCGCATCCAAATGCTTCGAGCATCTTCTTCAACCCCGTTGTGATCCATTGGGCTTGAACTTGGGCCTTTAGCTTCCATAAGCTTCCATTTGGGCTCAATTGGTGGGCTTAGGTCCTTTTGGGCTTGAATCCCTTTAATGGGCTTGTGAGACCCATTATCACCATACCCGGCCCAATTAGGCCCAAACTTCCAATTTTGCAATCTTCTTTAATTTTACAAAATCAAATGTCCTAATACATTTTTCTATAAAATAAAGATATTACAAATAACCTATTTATTACATACCCATATGAATAAATAATTACAAAATTACAAAATTGCCCCTAATTAATTATTACAAACCGAAACTTGAATAATTAATTACAATCACAACATCAACCATAAACAAACATCCACTTGGTCTACGGCTCGGTCTAGTATTTAACAAACATAACCCTTTATGTCTTAGGAACCCGTTCCAAAAACCCCTTGACTTTATCGGGCCTAGCCCAACCCAATTTGGGCTTGACCTAATAACGAGATTATGGGCTTCGGCCCACATGTGCAAAACACATGGGCTTCGGCCCAATTAAAAAAAACTCATGGGCTTCGGCCCATTTAACCAAAAATGGGCTTCGGCCCATTTAGCTTTTTCCCTTTTATATCCGGTTAGCCCAATAACCATATCCAAGTGGGCTTCGGCCCAAAATCACCCGATTTGGGCTTCGGCCCATATACTCGGTTTTATTTTTTTTTTTTTTTATTTTTTTTTTTTTTGAACAAAGCCAAAAACAATAACAAGATTAAATACAAAGAAAAATTCATGCATGTTAATTTTTTTTTGTATAAAATCTTTCAAGGGGAAAAAAAAAAAACCGAGAACCCGAAGCTTAGTTTCCCGTATCCCGGCTCTTGATGCCATTTGTTGGGTTTCTATGGATATTATAAACATAGTTAACCGTTTAACTAGTTAAAATAAAGGCGGAAGCGTGATAGACAAACGAAACTTATGTACACATGTGTTTATATATGTCTATATATTACAAGTCTATATAATATATGTTCATGATCAACCTAGTTTATTCATGATATAAGATTACCAATAATCTATATATTAGAAACCCGAGGCAAGGATCAAGTAATGCGGGAAAACTAAACTATCAAAGCCATAAACACTTACATCCTTAACCTTTTAAGAGTGTAGTTAATGTTGAAGAAGATGATGATGTTGATGCTAGACCTTCAAAGGGAAAATCCTCAAACGGAATATACCCCGAGCCTCCAACACACACCGAGCTATGCTAGGAAGCTTGAACACGAAAAACCCGAAACCCGATCCCTTCTTTTCTTTTGGCCGTGAACAATCAAGAAAAGAAAGAAAGAAAGGAAAAAGTTGTTGGTTACTTGAAAGTCTCTTTATGATCTTTTTCTATTATTTTGGTTTTTATCATTACACATGAATACATACAAGATGTTAGGTTTAAGGTCAAGTCCACACTCAACCTTCTCATGATATAATGTTGACCAAGATATGGGGTGTGGGGCCCACCCTAAAACCGGCCCCAATATATATTTAATTTTTTTTTTTTTTATTTTATTTTATACTTTATAAAATATATAAACACCCCATCTTTTATAAACCATTTTATAAAAGAATACATAGTTAAATAATCATTCCAATAATAATTATTTGAATAAATAAATTAACCAATTAATTTATTTAATACTTTCAAGTAAATATTCAGAAACCCGATTTTCTGAATGTGTCGTGTTCTGTATTTGTCTTATAGATCTTATCTTAACAAATACATAATTGGTGTGTGTCTAACTCGTTATTGGGTATGACCCGACTTGGATCAAACACAACTAGCCATATTAACCTAATTATGTGTCTCGGGCATATGGTATTCCAACAGTTTGGTCCTTACTTCTACTTGTAGATTATGAGGATAGCCATTAACCAAATGTCTGAAAGTGACCGGGGCGGTTTATGATGGGTTTTTATTCTTTCGCTGAAAAATAGTCGTTCATACTTAGTTAGAAGGACACATACTCGTATGTGGTCGGTCCGGCTGATCCATTGAATCTTCAGGATAGCCGTTTACCTGAAGACTTTGACTTGATCGGGGCGATAGGATTTAAATTTTTTTTAGGGAGATGATATAATTTTTCAAGTCTATAACTTCGTAAGAAGTTTCAATACAATGTTTAATAGAAAATTGATCCAACCTTGGAAAGTGATAGAAAAACTGCTTTTGTGTGCTTAACTGGTGAAGTTATTAGGCCTAAAAGACTCTAGAACAGTAATTGTATGTTATGGTACGTAAAAGTAGAAGTGATACAAACTAAATCTTCTCAATTTAATGTGGAGAATCATTCTGAGCTGTGCATGTCTCCATATACATCTTTCCGAATGATAGGCAGAAAAGTGATTACCCAGTCATACACGAGCCCGTGAGTGTTCTGATTCCAACGGAGATAGTAATACGTACCTGCAGTGGTCCAGATCCGGGACTTGCAGTTGAATTCAATTATGAAGTTGTATAATGGTGTTTATTTATTTTAAAAAAAAACTATGGTTATTATTGTTAAGCCTTCTGAAGCTTATTTTATTACACATATCTAGAAAGAGGCAAGATGAATCGGTCAACATATGAGATATAACTAGAAGAAGAATCCGAAGATTAATGTGTGCTTACTGATTAATCAGACACTACGGGTCGAAGACAACTCGGGGTGACTTGGGGAAACCAAATACGCTTTGAGAATAGATAGGAGGCATCACAATCTCTCATGTGATGTCCATCTAAATTTTGAGCTTAATTGAACCTATCCGTATCACAGAAGCGATGAAAACCATACTAAGTTTTATATCTGCTTACAACCTGTTTCTTTATGTCATAATACCGCTGAACATGGATCTATGTGACAGCCAATTAATTAGTATGATTCCTGTTCGGATCTTTTCTAAAACATGCAGGTTCTCGTCAAGACTGAAATTTGATCCCGTTTATTTTATTACTCAAATTTTCGTTATGCATTTCGTTTTATGGTTTACTTTTATAAAACTTGGTTACTTGGCTCTTTGATCGTTTAAATTCAAATCTTTTTCAGAGATTTTTAAAAGCAAGTTGCCCTTTGATCCACTTTATATGTTACTGTTTATAAGTTAATACGGGCGAAGTTAACTAAATGGCGAAGTTCTTTGGTGAGCCAAATAGGCGAAGTTGACTTTAACGTTTGACTAGGGTGAAGTTATTAACAGGGGAGGGGAGTTCATCATAACTTCGCTGCTGGGTTCTCTTGGTATATAAAGGAAAACGATGGTCAATTTGGGTCAAAACCTTTAAACCTCAAACCTTCGGTGAACTCAATCCTCTTTATCAAACTTGCTAATATCTGTTTTTATCCGGGTTATAAGGTTTGTCATATTATTGTGTTACATAATTCTTTCATATCATCTGATAATCAGGTCCGCAATGTTTGGTTCTAAGTTCGTTCATATTCAAAATCCTTCCCACAATGTCGGTTTGGTTTGGTCGATCTTTTCGGTGATATTAGGGTTCTTTTTACCTAAATCGCACTACCCTTATACTATTGCTTTTATCGGATCGGCCGATCATTGTTATTTCTGGGTGTCATTCTTGCGCCGATTCAAGTAGCGAAGTTCGGGTTTCAGGGGCGAAGTTGTCAGTCACTTAACTTCGCCTAGGCTATAACTTCGCCTGTACCATGCAGGACAAAGTTGTAGTATGATGATGTGATAAACTGACTTGGTTCGTTTATTTTTACAGATGTGGCTGCTGTGGCAGGTGCTGGTGGTGATGAAGGTGGAGATAACAACCTACAGTTTTTCCCTGGTCACAACATGTATATTACCTTAGATCCGGATGCTCGAGGAAGTGACGATTACCGTGAGATCATTTCGTTCCTCTTACGCTCACGCATCTTTCATGCAATCACTACTACTCTTCCAATATCACTACCGAACGTTGAAGATTTTTGGAACACAATTGAGTATGATTGTCGTGTCGACCCGCCAGTGATGCGAGCTACGGTTAATGAACAGGAGGTACAATTCTCGGCAGATCAAATAAGGGTAGCCTTACAGTTTGGGAATGAGACGACTAAGGATCCCACAAACTTTCCGGCTAGTTTCAGAAATGGTGCGTTTTTGCGTATGGGATATTCTGGTCCGTTGGGAGACTCTCAGATGCGAAAAGGATTTTTCTTAGATCAGTGGCGGTTTCTTATACACGTGATGATAGTATGCATGTCCGGTCGCAAAGCTGGTACAGATGGTATGGGTGCAACAATGCAATCAGCTATGACCGCGTTGACTTATAACAAGCCTTATAGCTTCAGTCAGATGATTTTTTATGAGATTGATCATCAGAGATGCACGGTTGCTAGGGAAAGATTTTTGATGTATCCAAGATTCCTACAGATGATTTTGAATCACGTAGTTCCTACTCTGCCTCAACGACGTCCGATCCGTTATGTTGAAAGTGTGAGTAAGAGGATTTTTGCACAATGCAGGTCATCGAGTGCTCGTAGCAAACCCGAACTTCGTCCGAGGCACACTGCCTTGTTTGGTTACTTGGTGAATCCTGCATATGTTGCTCCTCCTGGTGATGAATTTCTTGATCCGTCATCGCATCAGGCCGATGTTCCTCAACCACCTCCTGTGGTTCAACAACCACCTTTGGTACAACAAGCACCGACTGCTGATCCGGTTGCAGCTCCGGAATAACAGGTTGACCTTGAAGTTGCCTTTGGAGGGCAAGGGTTCTTTGACATGAAACGAATTGATCCAGCTGCTGAGGTTCAAGCCTCAGTAACTGAGGCGTCTGGTGTGAATGTGTCCATGGTCGCTACATCTGTGGCGGGCTCTGAGAGAACTGACTCTGATTCATCCACTGACGATATCATTGAAGCACAACAAATCCTTGCCAGACAAGAAAGGATTCATGGCAAGAGAAAGAAAGACTCAGATGACAGTGAATCAGATTTTGAGGAGGATTTGTATCGTTTGGTACGAAGATCAAAGAAGGCACGGGTTGGTGAAAGTTCAAGAGTTGGTAAGAATTCGAGGGTTGTTCATTTTTCTCCACCCTCTTTATCCGGTATGACTATGGTTCCTGCTTCTACAACTGTCACAGCGCCGATAACCTCAAGTGTTCCTTTGGTGACCACGTCGTCATCTTTTGGTACTCCTCCAACCACGTTTCAGTTTACCGCTCCAGAGATTGTCTCATTACCGCCTCCGTCTCTTACTCCATCGGAGGTTGTTGCACGGTTTGTTGAGTCAATGTTGGTTGCTACTGCGGGGTTGTCTGTTTCGATACCACCCACGGTCACTATTCAGTCTACATCGGATATACCAGCTAGTTTGGGAATTCCTCCACCGAATGCACATGATATTTCTCACATGCGTTTTGATTTTGATGCTACTTTGTCTGATTCTGAAAGGATAGCGACTCTTGAACGGGTAGTTGCTGAACAGTCAATAATCAATCTCATCCAAACTCAAGCTATCCAGAGACTTGTGGCAGTGAATCAGTTACAATCGTCCCTCCTTGTTGAACACGGTAAACTATTTGATGCTCTAAAACAGTTCTTAGCATCTCAGGGGAGACGAGCTGCAAGGGTGATGAGTTGAGAACTAAGAAGAGGCAAGACAGAGACGATGATCCCAATGCATCGGAAGGTGCAGGTGGTGAGTTGCCAAGAACTAAACAAAATCTTGGGACTTCCACATCTCAGGGGGAGTCTGCTGGTCAGTCAGACGGTACGGGTGGTGAGAATGTGGTAGTTGTAGATGATGAGGAAGCGTTGGGTAATGATGATGAGTTAGGAGATGATGTGTTAACAATTGATGAGATTGAAAAGATAGAGGAACAAATTTAGATTGATAGTGAGTTAGAAGAAGGGGAGATTGTGGATGATGGTGTAGAACATGATATTCCAGATGTTGACAAGGTGAACGTGAGCCAGGATGCAAATGTGTCAGATGAGTCCGAGTGGGAAGAACAGCCGAGATGGAAAGAAGGCTGTGCTCAGTGGTTCTTCAAGAAAAAGAGTCTGCAGTTCCAACAATGTTTAAGAAGAGTTACAACATCAAGGGGTACGTGAGTCCAAGAAAGGTATCATCTGCTGGGTGTATGACGAACAGTTGAAGTTGTTTGTGATTAAGCGTTATGATGGAATTCAGTATTTTAAGAAGGCATTGAGATCGCTAAACACCTTGCCTGAGTGTGAGGTGAAAGATTTGGCTCGTTTGAGATTGATTAATAGGAGTGATGATGATATTGCAAGAATAATTGGAAAGATAGTATGGAAGGAAGCTATTAATTAGAAAAAGTTTGAACTTCTAAAGCCTCAAAAGGTTGGTTGAAGATAAGGAATGGGGAATGAGGGCTGATGGTAAGCCTTGGTTGGTGATGAAGTATAAGCCAATTCGGTGTTTAAAAGAGGTGCCGATGAAGATGATGCCCAAAGACGTGTTAAAGAATCTCAAGTGGTGGTACGTTGATTGTCAGACAGCTGAAGATGTTATGGAGGATGAGGACGAACAGGAGATTCTGAGAGTGTATGATCCCATGCACTTGGTTAATTTTTCTCAAGCTGATTTGCAGGTACTGAACGATAAGAAGATATTCTACATTCCTGCGTGGAATGATGAAGCCAAGAAGTACCAGAGGGTGGTCTCTGTCTGTGTAAGGTAGGGCGTCCATGCTTGAAGACAAGTGGTATGAAAGTTTTGGGATTACATGAAACGAGAATGAAGATAGAGATATGAAGCTACTGCCAAGGGGGAGTCTGTTGGTGCATGATGTCAGTAGTTTAGTATCTTGTGTTTTGTCTGTGTCTGTAATTGTTTAGTTTGTTTGTTACGTGTCAAATACTGTTGATTATGTAAGTTAGCTGGTATGTATAAGCGAACTTGGGGACCAAGCGAAGTTATGACAACTTTGCCTAGCATGTTAGGCGAAGTTGTCGAGGTCTGTTTAAACCTCAACTTCGGGTTTTAGGAAAGGGGTTGTTGTTACAGAACGTGTTTTTGGTGACAGTGTGCCTCACGTGTTGGCAATGAAATACATCAAGTTCTCAAGTATTATCTCGTGTGTTTACCTACTTATTTAACGTATTGCTTATCTTACACTCGTATCGTATTACGTGGGGATTCCGCACCCTCGTGTTACGAGATACTCCTGTGTAGATCCGGCTGGGAACCTACAGAATTCAATCAAGAGAGGTCCACAAGCTACTGCTGATGGTGCAGTATCTACTCCAGCCGTACATGAAACAATGAGAAAGGTGGATGACAGGGCACTAGCAATGATCAAGCTAGGACTGTCTTGGGAGATTTTAACCAAGGTTGCACACCATACTACAGCTAATGCTATGTATGATGCAATCCTTGAGATGTTCGAAGGCAACACTGAGCTAAATAATATCAAGAAACAAAGACTCAAGCAACAGCTTGAGAGATTCAAATATAAGGATGGAGAAAGGTTGAAGTCCATCCTTGAGAGATTTTTGGGAATAGTGAATGACCTCCGAACAATTGACTATGTCATGACTGATTTTGACCTAAATACCAAGCTGTTAACCTCCATGCAAAAGGAATTGTACACTGCCTGCAAATTCATCCTTCAAAAGCCCAATTTTGACCAAATAAAAGTGGATGATGTAGTTTGCTTCCTTCAGGCTGCTGAGATCGAAATGATCGAAACGAAATGATTAAAGAAGAGAAGCCATGTTTCCAGGTGACCAATGCTCTCATTGCACCTATGGGAAGCTTGTCTACCAAGAACCAACAACAAATTCCCATCATAGAGGAACCAAATGAACATGGTGTTGACACACCTAAAGCATTTTTTGGGGATAGTTCAAATCACCAAGCAAACCAATTAAGGTTCAATGTCTAACTTATTGATGACAATGACTCTGCCTCAATGGCAAGTGGGCATGTGACCTACACTGGTGGAAACAATGGTTTAGGGAATGATACTCAAGCACTGTTCTCTATGTTCACTGAGTCATACAATGCATTTGTGGCTAAGAACTTAATCCACACAAGTGTCATCCAAGATGATTTAGAACAAATAGATGCTGATGACCTTGAGGATATGGATTTGAAGTGGCAAGCTGCAATGTTAGCACTCAGGAGCAAAAGACTGTTCAATAGGACTGGAAGATCACTTGTTTCTGGTCCAAATGAAAGAATCGGATTTGATAAGTCCAAGGCAATATGTTACTATTGCCAATAGCCTGGACAATTTGCAAGAGAGTGCAACCAGCCCAAAAACTATCAAGGTAATCAGTTCCAAAATCAACAGTCAAGAAACCAGCTGCAATACCAACAGAATTACCAGTAGAATTAGAACAGAAACAACTTCAACAACAACTTTCAACATCCTCAAATGAATAATCAACAAGTTGTGCCTCAGAATCAAAACAACCAAAGAAACCAATACCCTCAAACTGCTCCAAATAATCCCAATAATACCAACAGAGGGATTCAAAATCAACCAAGAAATCAGGGGAATGTGGCTCTTGCAGCACAACAAGAGGGAGATTTTGATTGGAGTGACCATGTTGAAGACATCAAGAATGCTAATGTTGCTTTGATGGCCAAAGTTGAAGATAAGACTAAAGCATCTTCTTCACAGATACATTTACTATCCATAACTGATTTACTTGAAAAAATTGATGCTTCGGGTGTGAAGGTAGGCACTTTAGAGAATGAATGTTTCAGAAAACAGAGCATAATTAATGGTTATCAGACAAGTGATATAGTGTATAAAGAAAAGATTAAAAGTCTTGAAGATGATTGCATGATTAGTTATAGAACTCAAACAAGGTATTTGACTGAGATTGATGGTTTGAAGAAAATGATTATTGAGGAAAAGGTTGAAAAATACCAAGTTGAATGTGGAGAATGAGTTTTTAAAGAACTTAGTCAATAATGGAAACATATGTGGGATTTTAAACCAAGTGAAAGAGGAAGATAAATACAAGGCTGTCCCACCACCATTCAACAACTTTTTGCCAAAAGTGGACAAAGAAAAGAGGGAAGGATATCTTTAACAATTTAGAGATGTATTCCAAGACAAAGAAGAATTTGTTGATCTTTACAAGAATGTTGAAGTGAATGTAGAGGGAGAGTTTGTAGTAAAAGAAGAAGTTAGAAAAGATAAGTCCATTGGAGTACAAGTCTCGGAAGATGATTTTGTCTCTGATGATTTGAATATGGATGACTTGAGTGATCTAAGTGATCAATTTCAAGATGAAGAGATACAAAATGGAAACAGAAATAGAAGATTTAAGAAACCAGAGTCAGTGGACTAACTTCCATTACTGCCACCTACAACACCAAATAGAAAGAAACATAATGAAAAGATGAGAAAAGAGCATGTGAAGTTTGATATCTGTGAAAGACCAAAACTGTGTTATAATGCAGTAAGACCACCAAGCAAAGCAGTCTTGCAAAGAATAAAAGACAATCACAAGAAAAAGGTAACTGAAACAGTGAAAGGTGACAACTTCATTCCAGTTTACCCAGTATTTTCAAGCCATGAACTATTTGATATTGGGGAAGTTGAAACCTTGGAAGAGTATGAAAAGAGGCAATCAAGGCATAAGGAAGGCCTAGATGAAGAGCCTTTGAATATGAATAAAAGTGTCTTTGTTAAGGGAAAAGTTGAAAGACAAGATATCAAGATTGAAGAATTTGTTCCTTTTTCAATTGATTTTGATGGTCTAAAAAATCAGAAATCACTTGGTGTGAAACCACCTAGACCAAGTGAGAGATTCAAGAAGGGAAGTATCATGAAAGATTCAAGGGAAAGGTGTGGTGGAAGAAATGTGATGAATATGGTCATCACACTGATTCATGCTATGAAAGGCTCAACTTCAAACCTTTCCATGTTCCCGGTGAGACAAAGTTTGGCCAAGACTTAGTGCTTTATAAACAAAAATATGATGAATACTTGGGAAAGGGAAAGGTGTGTGAAAAGGAGATGATGAATGAAACAGATCAGCAAATAGCAAATAAGGTTATCAAAGAAAAGGAAGCTGATTTGAAACTTAAGGAACCTGTTGTTGAACAAAGTAGAAGAAGCAGATCTCCCATAAAGACTGAAACTAAAAGGAAAAAGAAATTTCAACCCTTGAGAATGATCCACAATCAAGACACAAAATCAGTTAAGTCTGATGATTCTCAAGGATCACCAAATAGTGAAAAGAAGAGAAACAAAGGTGTCTTTCCTAGAAAGAAACCTACTGAATTAACTAGTGATGAAAAGTTTTTGTAGAAACATGGCTATGAACCTCAAGGATTTCTTTGGAAACCTAAGGTTGAAGTTAAGGAAGATATACATATGGATGTAAGAGACTATTCAAGTAAGAAAGAATATCCTATCCAAGAATTTGATAGTGCATTAGTTGATGGTCAAAGCACAACTTCCTTTGTGAAAACTCCAAGAGAGTGTGGATATGAAAATAACAACTCAGATAACATTGAAGTTACCCATGAAGATCCTGAACCCATAACACCCACACCCAATGCTACAACTGAAATTGAATATGATGATTTGCTAGTAGAATAGCTTGCACTTCATTCTCTAACTAACAACTTTCTCTTTATTTGTGCAGGAACAGCCCACTGATTTGAATGAAGTATGGTATATGGATAGTGGGTGTTCTAGGCACATGAATTGTGAATAGAGGTCACTCGTCAACTATGAAGAGAAGTTTGAGGGCCCAGTGGCATTTGGAAGTGATGAGAATGGAGGAAAGATAGTTGGAAAGGATATCCTAACAAATGGCAAAGTCACTTTTGACAATGTCTTTTATGTGGAAGGTCTACAGTATAACCTACTAAGCATATCACAAATGTGTGACAAGGGTTATAAAGTTGGTTTTGATGACTCACATTGTTTCATCTTAAGACCTGAATATGTTATCCCACCTGACATAATCATGACGATGGCTCCAAGAAATGGCAATTTGTATGAACTTAACATGAAGGATGTTGTTTCATGGGGTGGCACATGTTTTGTCTCTAAAGCCACTGAAATTGAGTCAAAAATGTGGCATAGAAAGATGTGTCATGTAAATCTCAAGAACATGAACAAACTAGTGAAAGGTGATCATGTAATTGGATTTCCTACTAGGGAGTTCAAATTGGATGAGAATTGTGTCTCTTGTCAAAAGGGAAAGCAGCACAAGTCTTCTCACAAGACTAAACTCATCAACTCAATTGATCAAATGCTTGAAATGTTTCACATGGATCTTTTTGGTCATGTGAGTGTACCAAGCATTGGGAAGAAAAGATACTGTCTTGTGATCATTGATGACTTCTCAAGATATACTTGGGTTTATTTCCTAAGTACAAAGGATGAGGCTGCTGAGTACATAATGAACTGTGTTAATAAGGTTGAGAATAAACTAGATAAATGGGTTAAAGTTATGAGAAGTGACAATGGTACTGAGTTCAAAAATGGACTTATTGAAGAATTTTGCAACAACAAAGGAATACTTCAACAATTCTCAGCTCCTAGAACTCCTGAACAAAATGGTGTTGCTAAAAGAAGAAACAGAATACTCATTGAAGTAGCAAGAACCATGCTAGCTGATGCTAATCTACCTGTTACCTTTTGGACAGAAGTTATAAACACAGCCTGCTAAGTTCAGAACAGAGTACTAATCAACAAAAGTCACAATAAGACTCCTTATGAAATCTTCTACAATAGAAAACCCTATATCAAGTTTTTCAAACCTTTTGGATGCAAATGTTCTCTATTGAACACTAAGGATTACTTGAACAAGTTTTAAGCTAAATCCTTAGACTGTTTCTTTGTTGGATATTCTACACACTCAAAGGCCTATAGAGTGTATGTGAAAGATCATCTAAGTGTCATTGAATCATATGATGTTGTATCAAATGAAAATCAATTTAACACGGTTGATGGTGCCACATGGCTATTTGACTTAGACAATTAATCAAGTCTTTCAAGATTTATCCTGAAGACTATGATGAATCCTTTTACAAAACCAGTGCAATTGAAGAGTCAAGTCAGAAAGCATTGGATTTGGAAAAGTTGTGGTAAAAGGTTGCAAGAAAAGAAAAGGAATATCTATTCATAAAGGATCCCTCAAGTGGAATTGAAGAACATGTTCAAGACAATAATCAAGAACAAGATCAGGCAAATGAAGTTCAAGACAATCAAGATGTGCAACATGATCTAGTTCAAAATGAGGAAAATCCAAATAACCAATCAAATGAAGAAGATCCAGCAAGAAGAGCTAGATTTGAAGAACCTTTTGAGAGAATTCAGATGAGAAATAGTGGTGCATATACTTCACAAGCAAACAGTGATGAACCACAAGTGTTTCATGATGCTACCACAGATTTGATCATTGAAGATCCAGATCTCAATGAATCAAATCTTGACACAACAATGTCTACAGATATGATAGTTCAAACCCCATATGTTGAAAAGAATCATCCTTCTGAAAAATATCATTAGAGATATTAATGAGAGAGTTACAAGAAGCCATTCTGAATCTGCAAACATTTGTTTATACTCCTACTTTCTTTCCCAAATTAAACCAAAGAACACTTTTCAAGCTCCAAAGGACAACAGTTGGGTAGAAGTAATGCAAGAGGAGTTGGCTTAGTTTAGAGATCTACAAGTTTGAGAACTAGTAGACAGCCCAAGAAACAGACATGCAATTGGAACCAAATGGGTTTTCAGAAATAAAAGGGATGAAAGGGGTATTGTGATTAAGAATAAAGCTAGACTTGTGGCTTTGGGATGTCTACAGGAAGAAGGGATTGACTTTGAGGAAGTCTTTGCACCTGTTGCAAGACTTGAAGAAATAAGAATTTTCTTAGCTTATGCTGCCTCAAAGAACATAAGGGTATTCCTACAAGAGAGTAATTAGCTTGTGAAAGGTGAGCATGTAATTGACTTACCTACAAGAGAGTTCAAATTGGAAGATCATTGTAGTTCATGCCAGAAAGGCAAGCAGCACAAATCTTCTCATAAGACAAAGCTCATCAACTCAATTGATCAAGTACTTGAATTACGTCACATGGATCTTTTTGGTCTTGTAAGTGTGCCAAGTATAGGGAAGAAAAGATATTGTCATGCGATCATTGATGATTACTCAAGATATACTTGGGTTTATTTCCTAAGTACAAAAAAATGAGACTGCAGAGTTGATTAAGGGATGTGTGACAATGATTGCGAACAAACTGAGTAAGAAGGTTAAAATGATGAGAAGTGATAATGGTACTGAGTTCAAGAATGGAGTTATGGAAGAATTTTGTGCAGGAAAGGGAATACTTCAGCAATTCTCAGCTCCTAGAACTCCTGAACAAAATGGTGTTGCAGAAAGAAGAAACAGGACACTTATTGAAACTGCAAGAACCATGTTAGCAGATGCTAATCTACCAGTTACATTTTGGGTAGAAGCCATAAATACTGCCTGCTATGTTCAGAACAGGGTAAATAATCAACAAAAGGCATAACAAGACACCATATGAAATATTCTTTAATAGAAAGCCTTATATCAAGTTTTTCAAGCCTTTTGGATGCAAATGTTTTCTTCTCAACACCAGGGATTACTTGAACAAGTTTCAAATAAAATCCTTAGCTGTTTCTTTGTTAGATATTATACACACTCAAAAGCATACAGAGTATATGTGAAAGACCATTTGAGTGTCATTGAATCATCTGGCATCATCTTTAATGAAAATCAGTTCAATACAGTTGATGGTGCAGCATGGTTGTTTGATCATGAGAAATTGATAAGGTCTTTCAAGATTTATCCTGAAGACTTTGATGACTCATTCTACAAGACTAGTGTAATTGAAGAGAAAAAGAAGAAAACATTGAACTTGGAAGAGTTGTGGAAGAAGGTTGCTAGTAAAGAAAAGGAGTATACATTTGTAAAGGTTCCCTCAAGTGATATTGTTGAAAAAGTTCAAGACAATGATGAAGGGAACAATCACAGTCCAGATCATGTAAATTTCAATTAAGACAATCAAGAAGTACAGAATGATCAAGTTCAGACTGAGGGAAACCCAAGCAACCAAACAAATGAAGAAGAAGATGTTGTTACAATGGTGCATCCACTTCAAGACAGAACAATGAAGAAGCACCAGAGTTTCATGATGCGGAAACTGAATTGATCATTGATGAACTAGAACTCAATGAATCAAATCTTGACACAATTGTGTCTGCTGATATGATAGTTTAAACCCCTTATGTTGAAAAGAATCATCCCTCTGAAAACATCGTTGGAAATATACATGAAAGAGTCACAAGAAGTCATTCTTAAACTGCAAATATTTGTTTGTATTCCTACTTTCTATCCCAAATAGAACCAAAAACATTGTTCAAGCTCTAAAGGACAATAGTTGGTTGGAGGCAATGCAGGAGGAATTGGCACAGTTCAGTGATCTACATGTTTAGGATCTTGTTGATAGGCCAAGAAATAGGTATTCAATTGAAACAAAATGGGTTTTTAGAAACAAAGGGGATAAGAGGGGTTTGGTGATTAAGAACAAAGCTAGGCTTGTGGCACTGTGATGCCTTCCGGAGAAAGGAATAGACTTTGAGGAAGTCTTTGCACCAGTTGCAAGACTTGAGGCTATCAGGATTTTTCTTGCATATGCTGCCTCAAAGAACATTAAGGTTTTCCAGCTTGATGTTAAGTCTGCATTCCTAAATGGCAAGATTGATGAAGAAGTGTATGTTGCTCAACCTCTAGGTTTTGAGGATCCAATGTATCCAAACAGGGTGTATAAATTAAATAAAGCCCTATATGGATTGCATCAAGCTCCTAGAGCTTGGTATGATGAGCTGTCAAATCATCTTCTTGAAAATGGTTTTCAAAGGGGAGCCATTGACAAGACACTCTTCTACAAAAGAAAGGGATCAGATTTACTGCTGTTACAAGTCTATGTGGACGATATCATCTTTGGTTCAACAAATGAACAAATGTGTATGGAGTTTGAAGGGGTAATGAAATCCAAATACAGCATGAGCTCTATGGGAGAAATGAACTTCTTTCTTGGACTGCAAGTTCAACAGAAAGCTGAAGGGATTTTCATTTACCAAACTAAATATGTGCAGGACATTTTGAGCAAGTTCAAATGTCATGAATATAAAACAGCTTCAACTCCAATGGACACAAAAGAAAAGATGATTGCTGATGAAAAGGGGGACCCTATAGATGAGCATGAATATAGAGCCAAAATTGGATCCCTTATGTACCTAACTGCTACAAGACCTGACATTATGTATGTTGTGTGTGTCTGTGCAAGATTCCAATCAAGTACAAAAGTCTCCCACATGAATGTTGTTAAGAGAATTTTTAGATATTTGAAGGGAAGACCAGACTTAGGAATTTGGTATCCAAAGAACCTATCTTTTGATATGATTGCCTACATAGACAATGATTATGATGGCTGTAACATGAGTAGAAAGTCAACCTCAGGTGGATGTCAATTTTTGGGTGACAGTCTAGTGTCATGGCAATGCAAGAAATAGACAACTGTCTCAATCTCAACTGCAGAAGCTGAATACATTGCTGCATCTGCTTGCTGTGTACAAGTTCTCTGGATTCAAAACCAAATGTTGGACTATGGTTTGAATTTTCTGAATACCCCTATTTTTATTGATAACACTGCTGCATATTTTATTGTTAAAAATCCAGCTCAACATTTTAAGACTAAGCACATTGAAATCAGACATCACTTCATAAGAGATTTTAGTAAAAAAGGTTTGATTGAAATGCAAAGATTTGATACAAGTGATAATTTGGCAGACTTATTCACCAAATCACTTGATAGAACTAGGTTCAAATTTCTTCTGAAAGCCCTGGGAATGATCAACTCTGATGAGGTCTGATTAATGATGTGTGCTAAGTTGTGTGCCTCTATGTGCTAACTGATTTTATTGTTAGAGGTCCCACAAATTGAAGGTTGTGTGAATGTGCATGATTATGATACTTGTTAAGTTGACTAATATGTACTTAAGTGATTTTCTGTGAAAATTTAGGTATCATAGATGCTTATGTTTTGCTTGTCAGTTAACTGCTATTGATATCAAGATAAGTAGTGTTTTATATTGTCAAAATTAATATTTACTTGTCTGATGTCATGATTAAATGCTTGATTATGTGTATTATCTGATCATTTGATGTTATTGGAATAGGCTAGACCTTGAATGTTAGTAATGCCTGCTTGTCTTGATGATCTTATGTTTGATTAAAATTTGATTATGTTACAACTGTTTGTGTAAAAATGAGTTTTATGTCAAAATTAAATGATAAAATTAATTTTCTAATGAATTTTGCATAATCACTTTATTTTGGTCAAAACAGGAGCAAGTTGTTAATGGTGCCGAGATATGATAAGACTATTCAGTTCAAGCTTTAAAGATGCTTAAAAGAAGGTTTTTAATGAAAAATCTCAAGTAGTTATTCTTGCTGAAAATTATGTCATTTGCACAGTTGGATGGACATACACTTGTGTATGTTTGGTCCTATAATCTGAATAGATTTAAAGGATAGCCATTAACCAGAAAAACTGAAAGCATTTGGGGCAATTATAACTTGTTTTCTATTCCTTCACTTAAAACTATGTCAATAACTCTGACTTTGAAAGTATATACATTCACATGTATGTTTGGTCATGTTGACCACTTGTGGTCAAACAGGATAGCCATTTACCTGTCAATTAAGAGACATTGGGGTGACTGAAATTAAACTGAATTTTAGTGGGAAATGATAGTACATTGACTACTTAGCCAATCATATGGATTTAATAGGCTGAAAGAACACCTAGTATAGTCATTAACATGTATGGTTGCTTTCCCATGATGTGTAAAATCTTAGGTGATATAAACTGATGAATATGCTAATATTTAAGTGGAGATACATAGTTGTCTTTACATGTATCAAGATAAATCTCTCCAAATGATAGGCAGAAAAGTGATTACCTAGTCATACACAAGCCTGTTGTTATTTGGTCAACCAAAAATGAAACATCTTTAAATATGACAAAGAACATGCTTAAGAAAAGTTAAGAAGATATCAAAAACAAGGGGAGAATAAATCAACCAAAAGTTGATAAGTGTTTTAAATATTTTATCAAACAAAGAGGGTTACAACTAAAACTACAGAGACGTTGACAAAATCTGTCTCATCTTGAATGAAAGGCCTGTTATTCAAACTGTAAGTCCAACGTTCAACCCTATATATGTTTGAAAATCAAAAATTCAAAAAGATTCAATAAGTTCTGTCATACAAAAACAAAATTTTGACCAAATACAGGAGGTTGGAGTCAAATTAGGGTGATCTGGTGAAACCCAAATAAGCTTTGAGAAGAGATATGAGGCATCATAGCACAAAGTTGACCATTTTTGAATTATGCTTAAATTGAACCTTAATCATATCACCAAAGAGATGAAAGTCATGCTAAGTCTAGACCTGCTGTTAACCTATCTATGTTGTCATAATAATGCTGAGAATGAAGTATTGAAAAAGTTACTTAGTCAATATGATCCCATTCTTGAGATCTTTTCAGTTAAAGAAAGAAATTGTTTTGAAGAGAAATATGACTGAAATTTGATCTCTAAATGCACCATTTGCTCTTAAACAATAATCTTTAATGAAAAAAGAGTTGCATTTTGCCTCAAAAAGGTTGAATAAGTTTTTTAGGGCAAGGTTTGATGTTTTCTAACCTTCCCAAACACAAAACAGTGTATTAAGTATTTTTGGGTAAGGTTTGATCTTTTATAACCTTTCCGAGCAAGCTTAGTCACTTTGGACTTAAGTTTATGATTTTCGGGCATGCTTTGAAGTGTTTACACTTTCCGGGTAGAGTACACTTAACAGTACTATATCCCCGAGCAAGCTTGAAGTCTTGACATGAATATGTGTTCTAGCTATCTTTTAACAAGGATTTCTTGTTCCGGGCAAGATTTGCATCTTATATGCTGAATGATATACCAAGCAAGCTTTGTGAACTTAGCTTTTAGTACACCGAGCAAGCTTTGTGTTTTTATGTGATTAGTGTGAATATGGTTCTCTTTGAAATTACAAGTGTTTCCGGGCAAACCTTGTTTTTCCAGGCACACTTAATATTACGGGCACACTTTGAATGTTCAAATGTTCCCCTAATATACTTGGGTAATTTCACTGATTTTCAGAGTACACTTTGTGCTATGAAATCTCTAGCACACTGTATTCTTTTTCGGGCATACTTTGCATCAAAGTATACTTGACTGATTACTTGTAAATTGTAATTGACCGAGTAAGGTTTGTTATTAACTGAATTAACTGAGCAAGGTAGGTAAACTAGATGAATATTGTATGGGTATCTTAGTTGATTCCTAGTAAGATTGCATGCTTGATGTTTTATACTTGATTAATTTTTCTTGTGATTTAGTTCTCAAGAAATCTTGTATTTCAAGTAAGCTTTCTTCATTTTAACTTCTAATTTGTACCAACCTATAACCGAGTAAGCCTTAAGTGGACTATACCGAGTAGGCTTTGCAAACTTACACTGAAAATTTCCAGGCAAGGTTTACTAAACTTAATACTAAGAGTTGTTTTAAATGTGTAAAAAGGTTAAATTGATTAGGTTACTGTTTGACAGCTATTAACTTACAAAACGACAAAAAGTATTTAAAACCCACTTTCAAAAGGTTTATAAGAGGGAGTGAGAGACGTTTTTCTACATTATTTTCCCTCTCCCTCCTTCCAAATATCTAACCGACTTATCGCATTCACTTTAATCCAAACCCTAACTTTACCAGCCCACTAATTGTGACTCGATAAGCAATAATAACTTGTTTTCCGACCACGATTAGATGATTATGGGCTTTGATTATGTATCTTTTCAAACACTCTGTTTTGCGTGTAGGTTATAAATTTGTCGAAGAATAGGTTCTTAATGATATTTTTCTCGTTCTTCTTTAATTTTAATAACTTGAAATTGCTTAAAGTAATGAACTTTAGGGCTAATTTCACTTTGAATATGTTTGATTGTGATTTTCAAATATGGCAGATGAAGAAAATGTTCCAAAATATTTCATTGAGCAAAAGCACAATATGTGCGCTCTCTTAAAAGTCACACCAGACAATGAGGAGGTTGCCGGAATGATACGATGGTTGAGAAGATCAAATATTCAATTTGCACTAACAGCAAGTCATACCATTTACCGGAACCACTTATTAGATATTTGGAACTCGGCAACTTTTATGGAAGATGCGAATGGCAGATGGATCGAAGCCACTGTTTCCAACCATGAAATACCAGTAGACAAGGCTGTGATTCGGAGGTGTTTACTTTTAAAAGATGATAACCCTAATCCGATCCATCTTACAACTGCTCAGCTATACAAGATTTTTGTCAAGTGTATGGGTTATCAGGGAAATACTAAAGATGGGCAATTTCAGAAGGGCATGTTCCCTACCATGTACAGATTTTTGATTCATCATATAATACAGGGGTTTGCACCAAGGAAAGGGTCATGGACCCTAATGAGCAGATATTTGGCGAATGCCATAGTTGCAGTATTATTTGACTATCCTTTCAACTTTTCACGAATGATATTTGAAGGATTAGTGCAAAATATGGAGAAGCCAATCAAGCAGAAATTTCTGGCATATCCGAGGTTCCTGCAAATAATTTTTAATCAAGAGTTGGAACACCTACCAACTACAGGAATCACTCATGTCCTGCAAAATCCTGGCACTTTTAAAAGAATAGAAAATCTGGCTAGTACAGGCATATTTAATCCAGAAGAGGTGTATGCAGATTTGCCATGGTTGATGTTTGATGATGACTTAATACCTCAATTAATACCTCAATTTCATGTGTTATTGTCTGAACTTGAAGTTGTTGCTGGAGGAGATGGTGAGAATGACGATGATGATAGTTCTGATGATGATGGGAATGATGAGGATGTTTTCGCAAATTTGGAAGGAGAAAATGTCAACCTTGAGGTCATTGCACAACCTCAGGGGGAGCAAAATATTATGCCAGAACAACCCATACCAACACCACCTTTGTCACCACAACAACATGACCAAACCACCCAATCTCCAATCCAAACCTTAACCCAAATCCATCCTGAAACATCAATACAAATATCCCCACCAACACAAACACCACCACAAACACCACCAACCAACAGCCCAATCCAAACAGACACATTCATTCCAAGCCTAACCCATACTCAAACACCAACCCATACTCAATCACCACCCCAACAAATCACAACTACCCAGCCTACCCCTATCAAAACTCAAACCACAACTCAAGCCCCACCTGAATCATCAACACCACCCACATTTACCATCACTCACACCAAAACCCTTCTTATTCCAAACATTAACCCACTACCATCCACCAATGAAAACATTATTGAAGATGTAAACCCAATCACTCCTCCAATAATTCAACAAGAACAATCTAAACCTGAACCTTTCTCTACCTCACCACCAATAACCCCTCCTGTTGGAACTGATCTATTTCAGAGAAACTTGGATATGATGTTGGAGAATGCAAGGTTAAAGGAAAGAAATGAAGATGTAACTAAAGAGAATGTGCACCTACTGGATCAGTTGGCATGGGCAATGATGAAAATTCAAACCCTGGAGCAGGAGGTTGAGAAAACCTCAGCTACCCCAAAACAGGGGGAGAATGTTATTGAGCCAACTGATAATATTATGAATGTTGATGAACCAATACTGGAGGGTGTAAGTGCTAAAACAGCTGTTGTTGATGGGTTGACATGTATTTTGAATGCTTATGATGATGAAGAGAATAGTGAAGAAAGGAGGATGAAGGATGTTGAATATGAGGCTGATAAATCTGATGTTGGAGAATAAAATTATGATGTTAATAATGAAATAATGAATGTTGTATGGAGTGAAGAAGATGATGAGGTGAGAGATGAAGAGGAGACAGGGGATGGAGTGGAAAAGATGAATATTGATGAAAATGTGGCTACCACAGATGTAACCACTAATGTTTTAACTGACATTCAGACTGAAGCTCAAACTGATGTAATCAATGAAGGTATTACTGCTACTGAGGAGCCAATACTTACTGAAATTGAACAACCTAAAAGCTCCAAGATGGTAGAGTATGATCCAGGGTTGGAAGCACTTGAAAAAGAAATGGATGATTATCAACAATCTGAAGATGAGGAAGATGTACAGAGGATATTAGAAAAAGGAAAGGCAAAAATCTATGAAGAGGAGCCTGCTAAGACTGATATTGTGAAAGAGAGAGTGTTGGATGAAGAGGAAGAGACTTCTGCTGCTGCAAGGAGAGAGTTTGAAAATGTGGTAAGAGAGACAAGGGAAATGGAAATACTAGCCCAAACCTTGACTCCTGAGGAATTAGCAGAGCAGGAAGCACTGATCAATCAAGCCAATATTGCTAAGGTGATAAATGAAGAAGAGGCTGATGATCAATTGTTATTGAAGCTTTGGTTAATTTAAAGAAATTTTAGGAAGTAGACAACTCCCTAGCTTTGGTAGTGAGTATGTTTTCTCAATCTAAAAGCCAGTCTCAGCAGGAACCTAAAAAGGAACCTGAAAAACAAACTGAAGAATCAATTGGAGAGATGTTGGCCAAAGCTTCAAGGATACATGACAATGTTGGCAGGTTTGAAAAGACTTATTCAAGAAAGAGGAAATCCACTGATCAAGGTAGGAAAGATGATTTGAAAACCAAAAGGGGGAAATGGGATGATCAGAATAAATACTTTGTTGAAACACCTGATGATGAAGCAAGTCCCACAACGGAAATTCCTCTGCAAACTATAAGGCCAGAGAAACATATTTAAGGAGTGCCTAATGTACCAATCCCTGAGAAT
Source organism: Bidens hawaiensis (assembly GCF_021521415.1). Lineage (NCBI taxonomy): Eukaryota > Viridiplantae > Streptophyta > Magnoliopsida > Asterales > Asteraceae > Bidens > Bidens hawaiensis. The sequence goes on along the minus strand of NW_027497116.1, from coordinate 119,507 downwards.
CGAACTCCCAATGAACCTAAGATTGATGCACTGAATGAAACAACTGAGGAGGAGGATGATTCTGATGAAGATGAAAATGATGATGATAATGAAAATGATCAGGGAAAAGGTTCTGAAGCTGTTAATGTTGAGTCCCCACAAGTCACAATGACTGATGAACAAAGGGCAAAAATTGAGCAGAGTATGTTGGATGCTAAAAAGAAAAATCCTTTGGTTGTGAGACTGAGAAGCTTTGGTATAAGCTTTGAGACCTTGGCTAATTTGAATGATGATCAATTGCAAAAGAGATTGGATAAAGAGAGAGATGAAATCAAGAAGAAAATAGAACAAAAGAATAGAGATGCCCAAAAATATAGTGAATATTTAAGGAAGCATGGGTACTCTGAAAAAGATCTGATTCATTTCAATGTTGACAAGTTGAGAGAAGCATATGAAGTAAAAAGGGAAGAAATAAAAGAAAAATTTGTTAAAGAAAATGAGGAAGTTGAAAAGCTAGAAGCTTTGAAAGAAAAATTTGAAGGGAAATGTGGATATCTATTGGAGAGAGGGATGAGTCCCAACATGATTGATTGTTTAGATAAGGATGCACTTGAAACATTCTATAACAAAATGAAAAGAAAAGAAAATTTGAAGAAGTTACTACAAACTGAATCATCCAGTGTTAAACAAAAGGGCTCAAAGCAAAAAAAATAAAGTCAAAGATTTATAGAGTATCTGAGATTGCACAACTACTCTGAAACAGATTTGAATAACTATAGCTTTGAGCAACTCAGTGATCTCTACCATAAAACCAAAGATGCTGAAAAGGAAAAGGAATTTGAGAAAGCCAAACTGAAAACTGCTTGTGAAAAGGAAAGATTTGAAAAGATCTCTAGCAAATATGGGGGAAAATGAAAATTCATGATAGAACATGGGAGAACACTGAATGATGTTGAATTGATGTCCCAAGAAATGGTTGAAAATGATTACAGGTTTTTGACAAGGAAAATTCAGAAAGAAAAAGAAGAAGGACAGTCTGAACCTCCTAAAAAGAAGAGAAAATTAATGACTATGAGAAAGAAACAAGAGGCTGAAAAGAAAAAAAAAGGAGCTGAAACTGATAAAACTCCAATCCCAGAGGAAGTGAAACCTGAACCTCTTGATGAACCTATTATTCCTTGGTAAAATGAAGAAATGATTGATATTTTGATTGGGGTAATGACAACTCAAAAGGGGATGGATGTAGATGCTTTCAATGCACTTGATAAACATCAATTGAAAGAGTTATTCTACTTACAAAAGGCTAAATGGGAAAAAGTGTTGCCGTAGTGTGTAAATCCAAGAAGTTTCATTAGAGGAAAATTTGTACCTGCTGGTCTACTACATCATGATGGAATTAAGGAAATGATTGCAAGATTGTTCAGTGAAGGGGGAGAAAATTTAACTGAGTTAGTCAATCTACCTGCTAAAATGATTGTAACCATATACAAGAAAAGGTTCGAAGTAGAGGGGCCGAGCCAACCCATGATGTCTACACCAACAGGGCCATCTACATCATTGCAACAACCAACAAAACATAGAGGAGAGTCAAGTAGAGCTGGATCTCAAAGAATAACAAATCCACAATCAAATGTGGATCTACCAAGAAGACTCTACTTTAACTCAGTCCCTCAGTCTCTGAAAGTGGTAATGAAAAGCAAACAATTGAGAGACATTATTATGAAAGATGACTTTGCTGAGTATACACAAGAGCAGCTGGAGAGAATGGCCAAACTTGATCTTTATGATTATCATGACACAAGCTAGATGGCAGGAAGACAGCATAATGAACTCTCCAAGTTCTTGAAGGATGAAGCTGACAAGGGATTCACATTTTTAAAGGAAAAGAAAAGCTGGAGGATGAAACAACAAGTGAAAACAAGAAGGGCTGCTAAATTGAAAAACATAGCCAGTGCCGAACTAAACTACCAGCTGAAAGTCAAAGATAAGAACCCTTTGTCAAACATGAATACATGCATAAGAATGGAGAGAAGAATGACAAGGCCCAATTATACTGTGCAAAAGAATGGCATCATTGCAGAGATTGAATACAAAGAAATACAGGCCATTATATTGGTATAATTAGAAGAGATGAAGACCTAACCTACTTCCACTATGAAGATTTGAGAGATATTAGGGATTTGGACATTCCTGAAAGTCACATTCATTACCAAATCCTTTCTATCTTCAGGCAAAGGGCAGGAACTGTCATTGTGAATCAAAAGCAAGCCTACTACAATGCAATAAGAAGACAATGATCTTTAGAATAGGCTTTGTTTTGTAATGTCCACGGACAGATTTTGATTATGTAATTATTTGATATTGTAATGAATATGTATTTTGACTTTGATTTGAATATGTATTTTGACTAAGTGTATGCAACCATAGAGATGTTTTGGGACAGCTGAGGTGTTCCAATCTAGGGGGAGATTGTTGAGTCAAAGATTTGACCGAAAATGATCATAAGGAAGATTGGAATCTTCTCAACCTCCTCGGAATTCGCCAAGTATGGAACCGGGCACACCTGAGACATCTGAGCAGGGTTTTTCTTAGCCGGGCATGATATTTTGTCCACCGGGCAAGGTTATCTTCTAGAAATCTTCTTAAGTGCATATCCGAGCAGGGTTCACCAATTAGTGTACATCCGAGTAAGGTTCACTAGTTAGTATATACCCGGGCAGGGATCACTATCTAGCAAGTTTGTTCTTCATAGTCGAGTAAGATTTATTTCAGAGTAGACTCTTGACTAACCAAGCTCTTGAAGCCAAGTGATTGGAAGATCGGGCAAGGTATTCATTAATAAGACTAGTGGTCCGAGTAAGCTTGATGTGTAATGAAATATCTCAAGTAACATCGTGCAGGGTTCAACTCAAGCAAGGTATAGTGCTACCGAGCTCACTTTGCTAATAAGCTATTTCCTAGTAATGAGTTCAAGGGACCATTGAAGAACAAGGTTGCTCGTAAGATTATGTCGGGCAAAGTCTAATATAATCAAGAGGATTGAAGTCTTTTAGGTGAGTATTTTCCTTTGCAAAATACTCAAAGTAAATCGTCGAAGTATTATTTAAATAAAGCAATGTTAAATAAGTCAATAAGTCTTCTCGTGTTTGTAATACATGAATCGTTGAAACAAAACAATTTACAATTGTGAATGTAATAACAAAATTATGTTCGGACCCTTCAGTTAAAAGTTTTTGTTCCAAAGTGATATAAAATTTAGTTTTATATGACCCGATCTTACCCAAACCTGATCGAAAATAGTTGTTATATAGTGACAGACAAACGTTCTCCAAAATCTTTTGCCCTAGGTACACCACTGCTTGCACCTAAGCTTGTGGACCTACTTAGTTGTGTCTAACATGTCATGAATAGGAACGTTATGACCTCAAAGACACATGAATGTAATCTTTAAGCGATTTGTTTTTTCTATTAAAAATGGATACCTGAGCAGCTTGTTGCTCGTTCGCACTCTATTAATAAAAGATGAATTGGATTTTAACAATCCCAACTATCTGTTATTGGACGATAAAATCCAAACTTAGTTTATTCCCACCAGTGATCCCAAATTAAAAAAAGTTCGCTCTCAATGGTCTCTCATTAAAAAAACCTAATGGCGTTAAGTTGTTTCCGAATTTCAAACTGATTTTTAGGGCTTTTGATTGGAAGGAAGATACGATTCGATTAGTGTAAAACTAAACGTTACTCTAAGCAGCTAATGTTTTGTTAATATGAAGTTAAAATACCCTGTTTGAAGCCCTGTTCAACTCGTTTGAAGCATCATTCTGAGCTAAGTTTTACATCAATCGACTTGTATCCTCTTTTCGATAAAAAGCCCTAAAAATCAATTTGAGTTCGGAAAAAACTTAACACCGTTAGGTTTTTTTTAAACGGATGACCATTGAGATCCAACTATTTTAAAATCTGGGACCAGTGGTGGGAATAAACTAAGTTGGGATCATTATCGACCAATATCATTTAGTTTGGATTATTAAAATCCAATTTTCCTTAAAAAAAACCATCCTCATAGCGTCATAAATCATAATATTACTTTGTTAATTAGATGAATATGTTGTTATAAAAGATCAATGTTTAAATTCTACCTATAGATTAAGGCAATCCCTATATTCTTCATCTTTGTCAAGGATTGAATCATGGTGAAAATTAGGGTTTTTTCATTACTCTTCTTCTTCTTCTTCTTCTTCTTCTTCTTCTTCTTCTTCTTCTTCCTTGACGGACTTGTCTCATCTCAGATATTATTATTATTATTATTATTATCAAGATCCAAGTTTTCCCTAAATTCATTAATGATTCACCGTTGATGAATTTTTATAAAATCGTCTGCTTTTAGATATGTTATTGTTATTATTTTTATTATTATTATTATTATTATTATTATTATTATTATTATTATTATTATTATTTGGTACAATACTGGTTCATGCAGTTTAATTCCTTCATTTTGGAAAGAATATTCATTACAATACTTTTCATAGAATATTGAAACTTCAATGATTCATTACATTAACAATTCAAATATTGGTATAAACCAACAAGCATAATATGTCTTTAATCATTTAAAACTAAAATAAAACATCATAAAAGCTTCATTCTTTAGATGTCAGACCTTCTTCCAATGTCATGTGTCTCTTTCAAGCAAGCTGCCTCATCCTATTAGCCTGCGTGCATACTATTTAACATGCAACATACATATTCACTATTTAACCTATTAATCTTGTATTCATTCATACACACACACACACATACACACATACATACATACATACATACACACACACACATACATACATACATATATACATACATACATACATACATAAATACATACATACATACAAACATACAAACATACATACATACATAGATACACACACAAACCTATATACATACACACATACATACATACACAATCACACACACACACATACATACATACATACATACATACATACATACATACATACATAATGTCAGAACCGGATTTCGTGACACAATTTGGATAATCGAACAAAAATCACGAAACACAATTATGATGAAGACCTTTATTAATGGCCGACGAAATTAACCAGAATTGAAAGCTTCTAATAATAGACATTAAATGAAAGAAAAAGCACACAATTAAGTCAAAAGATTTTCTTCATATTAATAATCAGTAAGATTCAAAGGAAAAACTTAGGGTTTCAAGTATGGAATGTCATGTACGGCTGCTAGGTCAGGAATAATCAGTGTACTGCAAGGTGTTTATCATAACTAAGGCGTATCATTCTATTTAGAGGCCCCTAACATCTTCTAAAAATCCTAATCATTATAAAACATTCTTAAAGTAAACCTAAGTGTAAAACAGGTCTTTGAGTAAGTATATTTTTTCTTTCTAGCAGACCTTGTAATCCTTAGTGTGCTCGGAACATTACTTCGATCAGGTTTTTATCTAAAATATATTGTTAGAAAACTTTCTTCTCAAGCAGACTTCAATCTTCATGATTATCCCAAACATTGCTCGGAATAATACCTTGAGCAAACAAGTTCTTGCTTGAATCTCTTCAAGCCTTGACTTAGTCTTATTTGAGAAAACTAAGTATACTCAGGCACTTTAGCTAAGCTCGACATCACTATGCTCGGAGTAACTGGTAGAATAATTTCCATTGACTCCCTACAAGAATACTTGAGATTCTCGTTTATTCAATCCTTGCTCTGCCCATCAGTTACTTGTTAACCTGATTTAAGCTTGAATATATTAAGGGTTTACTCGGTTACAAACCTAGCTCAATAGAAGAACAACTTTGCTTGAAGAAGTGAAGCTTGCTCAAAGCTTAACACATAGAAGAATTCATGAAGATAACCTTACTCGGATAAAATATATTTCTCGGAATAATAATTCCCTTGCTTGGAAGGCTTGTGTTTGCTTCTGGGGAGGTTGAGAATATTCCAATCTTTCATTATAATATCATTAGACGCAACAATCTCCCCCTAGATTGGAACAAACTCAGATGCACCAAAACACATCTGGTTACATACACATGTTTCAAAAATACATATTAGATCCTCAGAAAACAGTAAATTATATTATTTCAAATGGAAATTGATTACAAATCATAATACTGCCTCTTGGGCATTCCACATCAAATTAAACTCAAAAAAAAATTTCAAAGAAAAATGTTAATGCAAGAAACCTAAATATAGTCTTCAAAATTGGTTACCTACATTCCTTCCTTGAACTTCTCTTTTTGCAATGCTGATTTTCCAATTTCTGGCAGTTGTTGCTCTTTGTTGAAACATAGTGATTTTTTGATAAAAGAGATGGTCTTCAGTTAAGTCCCATTCTTTAATGTCAGTTAGATCATTAACATGCAATTAATTCAGCTCAGAGTCATGTTCAATGGTTCCTAACAACAGTCCAACAGAGTTTTTAAGTAGAAATCTCTCTGTCTATTATTCATAGATAATATGAGCAGTTCTACCATTCCGCTGCACTTCAGCATTAGGAACGTGCATAACCCTTTTCATACTGATAGAGTCTTTCATATTTGCCTTGGGTTTGCATAAAATTCTTGGCATGTTTGACAAGTAACTTGAGATTCTTATTTCACTTATTCTCTTTTGTCTCCTTCTCTTCTCAGCCTCAGATAGCTTTAGCTTTCTCCTTTTGTAAAACATGGCAAACCGAGTTCTATGTTGATATTTTTGGTACTTGGAGATATTGTTATTTTGACTTGTTGCATATCTCTCTGTTTATAATCAAATAGCTTTAATTGAGCCATTTCAGTCAACTGTTCCACAGATAAGTATCTGAAATCATCAAAAAAGATTATAGTCCTTGCAACACCACTAGTCATGAATACCCTTCAAGTACCGGTGTTGGGATCACCGAAAATATTCTTTGGTAAGTCCACATCAGTTGCTGGATTAATAAGATCTTGATTAATAAGATCTTGAGGTAGAAGCTCTTCTATAAAATGATGACATGGATTGTCTTGGAACATAACCTGATATCTGTCTTGCAAGATAATGAGCTAACCTTAGTTCTTCTGGAGTGCTATAGGTTGTACTTGTCATTTTCATCATCTCCTCTTCAAACTTTAGATCATTCTCATAAAGTCTTTTGATTTCTTCTTTAGATTTCATGATTAATGAAATGTAATCTCCTCCTCTTTTGGCCAAGTGCTTGATCATATTCATTGTTTATTTGTCAAAAGATGGCTCATCAAGAAGGTATTCTTCCTCTTCAGGTTTAGCCATAACAGGTTCCTTCATATCTTCCCCTTTTCTTTTCTTCTCATTGCTTGGTTTGGAAGATAAAGGTATTGAATGTTCAGGAGGGGTTACTTCTATTCTATTCAATTCCTCTTTATATAACTTCAATTCTCTTTCATATATATCTTTCATTGATCATTGGTTAACTTGTTAAACTCAGCACCCTTCATTCCTTTGGTGTTCAACAATATTCTTAATAAATCAACCCTTTCTTCTAAAAATAAAGGCTCTTCCACTTTCTTTCTCTTCTTCTCTTGTTTCGTCTTGGGCTTAGAAGGAGTGGAAGTTTGTGATTTCTCAGACTCAATCTTCTTTAATCTTACTTTCTTTTGTTCAACAGTGACATTGTCTTCAGCAAAAATATTTTTTTGTTACTTTCTGATCAACTTCAACTGTTTCTCTTAATTCATATGGGGTTACCATTATCTACTAAGAAACCTTTCTTTCCTACATATTTTCTTAATTCTTTCTCTCTATCTTCAGCTTCTTTCCTAGTCTCTTCTTTCTTCAGTTTGGCTCTCTCTACCTCCTCTTCTGCTTCTTTTTATCTCAATGACCTACAGAGCTTTTCAATATATTTAGTATACATTTTATCTACATGTTTAGGATCATAATTGAAACTCTCAAAAACATTATCTATTTTTGAAGAAGTTTACTCCTTTCAGACATTTTCTTCTTTTCTTATTCATTTTCCTTATTAACAAGATATTCAAGGTCTTTGTCATTTAGATCCTTGACCTCTTCAAAAGTCATTCCAAAAATTAAAAGATCTTGTATTCTTGGATCCTCTGTCTTTAATTCTTACATTTTTGCTCTTACGTTTTCAAATTATTGATGAGTTATGCGAATTTGAGGAGATATATGTTCAATTTTAATCTCAGGTTCATTCTTATCATCTCGTCATCATTCACATCATCTGATAAATCATCAAGTGCTCCAATATGAGGTTCATTATTCTCAGGATCCTTTACAGTTGGTGTCAAAATATTATTACTCAAAGTTTTCCCTTTCTTGGGGTTTATAGGAACAAATTTTTGTCTTTTCTGCTTTGTCTTTTCTGCTTGAGGGAGTCCTTTTCTAGAATAGTTTTTTCTCGTGACACTTGTTCATCTATAGTCTTGGTGTCAGGATCAACTTTCCTTAAAGGCACTGCATCAATTTGCTGGAACAATCTACTTTTGATAATAATAAATACAATAATTTTGTTTACTTCATGGTGAATTATTATTTAGTTAAGTCAAATAACAATAATAATATAGTGTGAGCTTGGACGATAAATGATAGAATAAGGGATGGTGATGGGCCTTAGGTCCATGGGCTTAGGGCTATTTAAGCACCCTTAAACCTCCCTAAAACCATCATCGTCAACCAAGTAACACGGCTAGATCCACGTCTTGGTCCAGATCCGAACCAAACCGGGACCCAAAAAGGTACGTTTATGGTGTAAAGGATAGTTTTAGATGGTCATTTCTATTAATATTTGATACTAAGGCAAATAGGGTCATAACACGTAAGAAAAACATAAACTTTAATATAAACAAGTTGTTTGGAATGTGTCGGGAGGAACTAGTAATGTTCGAATCGAGTTAAAGCAAGAAAATGAAGTTGTTATGGCCTAGAACTCATTTCATAAGTAAAACGGATATAACGAGATGTAAGGAAGTGATTAGAATGGAAAGGCATGAAAAACCAGATTCGAATCCAGAACCTAAGAAACTCGATTCGTTTGGAGGAGAAAATGAATCGAATCAAATGAAAACTCGATTCAATTAGAATGAAAACTCTGTTCGATTGGAATGAATATTGGATTTGATTGGAATGAAAATTTGATTTGATTAGAATGAAAAATTTGATTTGATTAGAATGAAATTCGACTCAAAACAAACTCGATTGGTTTAGAATGAAGCTCGACCCCAGCTAGGGAATCTAACCATTTTTGGATGTTTTATGGATGATGTTTGAATGATATAGAACATGTTAAAAGAATGAAGGTACCAGTCCCTTATAATATTTGTGAGGCTAGGGACCAGAACCTTATAATATCTGTAAGGATAGGATTAGACACTTAAAATATCTGTGAGTTTATAGGGCGAAAGACTCTTTAAAACATAGAGATAATTATGCATACTCTACGTACATTAACAAAAGAAAGTATGAAACTTTGAAAGAAAGAAATGAATGTATGTATGAATGAAAGATTAAAATGTTAAGTATGTAATATGTGTCTTCATACAGGTATGTTTGAGAATGTAATGTATGTTGCCTGATTAACTAGAACTCACTTAGCGTAGCTGACTTAAAGTATGCACGTAGGTAAATAGGCTAAGGAAACTAACTTGAGGATCACACATGACATTGGACTGAAGAGGCTAGCATCTTCGGAAGAACGTTATGATGTTATAATATGATGTTTAATGTTATGTTTTAAGACAAGTATTGAGTTGTTATGATGAGATTTGGAATGATTATGTAATCTATAGTTGATGTTTAATGTTTTCGTGAAATTTTTAATTCATTCTGACATCTATAACTGTGTTTATGACTAAATCCAACGATAATGTAGGGCACCGGGCTTTGGGCCTTACATTGGCTTTTCAGACATAGGCTCATAAGTAACTCGCCTTTTCCGTTTTCATGCATAATACATGTTAATACACGTTTTAGGTCATCTCGATCTTTGTTTATTTATGTAACTGGTCTTATTAATGTAAAGGGTATTATAGGTAATGTACTGTGTACATTAATTAATGTAATAGTGCCATTTGTTATAACGAATAAGCATTTAAGTATTTATTAGTCCATTCGTTGAGAATGTTTAACGATTGAGGGTCAAAAAATGAGTCATTCGTTGTATCTAATGTATTAGATAGGGAATGATGACGAATGGTGCCCATTCGTTATGTGATGTATAGCGAACGGGGTTGTCATCTATATATACCATGCACTTCGTTAATTCATTAAGAAATTATTATTATTATTATTATTATTATTATTATTATTATTATTATTATTATTATTATTATTATTATTATTATTATTATTATTATTATTCAGATCCTATTGTTGTGCTGCCCAAATACACAATCACACAACAGCCTTAACGTAATTCATCCTAAGCTTAATCAATTGATCATATCAAGGACTAGATCCTTTGTGTAATCATATTGATGGTTACGTAATCGTACAAAAATGGTTTCTCAAGTTTTATTAGAGTAGACGGTTGCTCGTGATTGCATAATTTGTCAAGAAAAGTAGGAGATAAAAAAATTGATCATCTTTAATCATCTCATTGATCAAATGACAAAATTGAAGATGGAGCCTAATCAATTTGATAAAAAAATGATACTGTTAAGAACTCGTTGCCAAATTCATATTCCACATTCTTGCTTGTTGTCAGTCCCATTGATCGCTCACACTCACAATAACGTCATAACCCACGCAATAAATGTGTCCACGAGAAGGTTAATAAAAGTTGCTATTTTAGGTAAGAACAAATATTTGTTAACGGCGGAATCACTAACAAATACTTTTTATTGCTTCGGATCATTAAATGTAACAAACACAAACAATAACTCAAAATATTTCCATTTATAAAAAGATTCATACAAATGTAAATCGATTAGGGTTTATTGTAAGGAATCTATAATCCGTACTTTTCTAGGACAACCGTCACACTCAATATCAGAAATATTCCTTTAGGTCTGAAAAGCGTAAAGTGGCGAATCCGTATGTTGGAGGCGTGCCCTAGATCATTCTATTTAGAGGCCAGCCTCCTCACAGTAGTCATTCCTTCTAGAAACCCTAATGATTGGTACATAATCAAATTTCATATTAATAAATATTCTAAGTTTAAAAACAGGTCTTCCGGGTAGACTTTGTGTCTTTTGTCTTCTATGAGCAGACCTAGTAACCATGAACTGTGCTGGTGAACAGTTCTTCGGGTAGACTTTACTTAGAGTATTTTCGTTAGAAAATACTCACCTTGCATACTTCAATCTTCTTGACCATAGCAAACTTTGCTCGATATGGTCCTACGAGCAAACTGTTCTTCATGAATCCCTTCAATCCTTTGTTAAAAGAAAACTTATTAAGCAAACTCAAGTGTGTTGGTAACACAGTTTAAACTGTGTTGGTGGCACTATAGCTTGCTCGGGGTTGAACCTTGCTAGAGAAAGTCCTTAGGATATGTCTTGATCACCTTTCTACAAGCTTGCTTGGACTACTGTTTATTTATGAAACCTTGCTAGATCCTCCAATTACTTGGCTTCAAAATCTTAGTTTAGCCAAGAGTTTGCTAGTATACAAACTATGCTTGGCTTGAAGAACACATTTGCTAAACAAAGTGAACCCTACTCGGGTTTACACTTAAGAAGACTTCAAGAAAATAACTTTGCCCGATAGGCAAAATACCTTGCTGGGGCAAGTAAAACCCTGCTCGGATGTCCAAGTGTGCCCGATATTCATACTTAGCCATTTCTGAAGATTGTTGAGAAGATTCCAATCTCCCTTAATCTTCATTAAGTCATTTCAAGTCAAATCTTTGACTCAACAATCTCCCCCTAGATTGGAACACCTCAGCTGTCCCAAAACACCTCTAAGGTTACTTACACTTAGTTAAAAATACACATCAAATCAAAATCAAATTACATAACAAAAACAAAAGTTTACTTAGTTGAAAATTTGTCCGTAGACATTACAAAGAAAACCCTACACTAAAAGTCCTCATGTTCTTGTATTATGGGCTACTTGTCGTCGTTCAACTATCACTGTTCATACCCTTTGCTGAAAGATAGACAGAATTTGATAATGAGGGTGAGTCTCAGGAATAGTCATTTCCATTATATCCCTCAAATCTTCTCTGTGCAAAAAGGTCAGGTCTTCATCGTTTCCGATAATCCCCAATATAAGTCCATATGAGTTACGAAGAATGTAATGACCTTCATTTCTTTATAGTCTATCTCAGTAATACATCCATTCTTCTTGACTTCATGATTAGGACGGATCATCCTTCTTCTCATGCTGATACACGTGTTCATATTGGACAAGGGATTTTTGTTTTTGACTTGAAACATAATCATATTCAGAATCCCTGATGTTCCTTATCCGCTTGATTCTTCTGTTCTTTTCAGCTTTGGACAAGTTCCACTTCCTCTTCTGATTCTGAAATGGAAAGTTCTTATCAGCTTCACCCATCAAATATTATGACAACTCATTTTGTTATCTCCCAGCCATCTTATTCCTGTCATGATAATCATATAAATTAAGTTTGGCCATTGTCTCAAGTTGTTCCCTTGTATATTCAGCAAAACCATCTTTGAAAATAATATCTCTCAATTGACTGCTTTGCATAATAACTTTCAATGTTTGAGAGACTGAGTCATAATAGAGTGTCATAGGTAGATCCACATATGGTTGTGGTCTTGCTTCTCTTTGAGCTCCAGATCTACTTGACTCACCTCTGCTGGTTGAGGTGTATCTCCTTGAAGCTGAGGGCCTTGTTGGAATAGACTTCATTGGTTTTGTGGCCCCCATGACTCCAAATTTCTTTTTGTACATTTCCACTACTAACTCAGCTGGCATCATCATTAAATCGACCAGATTTTCTCCTCCTTCCCGGAATAGTCTCCCAGTCATCTCTATAATTCTATCATCTCTTAGCTACCCAGCTGGCACAAATCTTTCTCCAACAAAGCTCCTTGGGTTCACTCCTTCTTTCAACACTTTTTCCCACTCTGCTTTTGGCTCATAAAACAATTGTTTCAATTGTGTCTTACCCAACGTATCAAAGGCATTTTTATTCATCCCTTTCTGCTTAACCATCACATCTTTCAATATTTTTATCATTTCCTCATTATCCCATGGATCTGTGGGTTCATCTGGTTCTGGCTTTACTTCCACTAGGATAGGAATATCTTGTGCTTTTGTTCTTTTCAGCTCTTCTTTTTCATTCTTCTCCCCCTGCTTTTCTCTTAAGGTCACAAGCTTTCTCCTTTTGGCAGGTGGCTCAGGTTGATCTCTCTTTAATTGGTCTTTCTTTAGTAGATTTTGGTAGGGGGATTCAACTGCAGCTTTTAACAAACTTTCCACCATCTCAGGTGCATACCTCTCTCAATCAAATAATCACATTTACCAGCATATCTTTTCTTTAATTCTTCAATTTTATCCTTCAATCTTTCCATTTCTTCTCTTTCCCTTCTTTCTCTATTTGCATTATAAGTTTCTTCAAGAACTTTGAAGGTCATCTTGGTTAAGTCCTTTTCAGAGAATCCACAACCTCTCAAATAATCCTTGTATCTTAACGAATCACGGTTTTTCTTTTGCATTCCCCTCCTAATCTCATCATTTTCTTTTTCAATCATCCTCTGCAACTCCTCATCAGAGAATGGAGCCAGATCTTCAAACTTGTGACCAAATGTGGTCAGCTTCACAATCAATGGATTTTTCTTTTGAGCTTCATCTAAACTCTGTTGAATATTTGCCCTTTGTTCATTTTTCATTTCAACATCTGGGGATATAATATCAACTTTTTCAGCTGTATTACCCTGTTTATCATCATTGTCATCTTCAGATGTATCTTCCTTCTCGGTTGACTCATTCACAGCATCAATCTTTGGTTTCTCGGGATTTGGAACATCCTCAGCAAGATCTTCCGGCCTTATTATTTGTATTGGAACATGCCTCAAAAAGGACTTTCTTGCTCTTCATGGCTTTCTACAAAGTATTCATTCTTTTCATCCCATTTTCCCTTTTTAGCAGATTTTTCTTTCTCAGCTTGTTCATCAACTTTTCTTTTTCTTGTATATATCTTTGCAAATCTGTTCATCTTTGCTGCAAACACTTCATGCAACTTGGAGAGCTTTTCTTTCATCTTTTCAATTGTTTCTCCAGTCCCCCCCCCCCCTTCTTTGAAGATTTTTCTGGTTCAACTCTCCCAGTTTTCTTCTCAGATTCCTTGTCAGGTTGTTTTTGTGGTTGACTGAACATACTCACAACCATAGCCAAGGAAATATCAACCTCTTCAGCCCTTTGCATATTTATCAAGATCTCAATTACCTCCTGCTCCTCAATACCTTCTTTATCAACGACTTTTGCAATATTGGCTTGCTCAATAAGAGTTTCCTAATCTACCAGCTCTTCTCTAGTCAAGGTTTGGGCAATGTATTCCCTCTCCCTTGTTTCTTTTAACACTTGTTCCAACCTTCTGGCAGCAGCATTTTCATCTTCTTCCTCCTCATCAACATTTGCCTTAACAGGCTCATCATCCTCATCATCTTCATCAGCAATAGCTTTTCCTTTTTCTAATCTTCTTTTTTTTCCTCTTTTGTTTCGGGGGAAAGTTATCAATATCCTTCACTAAGTCATCCATCTCCTCATCCTGCTCTACTCTCTTGGAACCTACTTCACATGTTTCTTGTTCGGTAAGTATAAGTTCCTCAGTAGCAGCTCCTTCATCAATCACAATATTTGTTTGCACATCAGTGGAAGTCATAACATATGTCATAACATCCGTTTGTACATCAGTAGCAACGTCTGTTGTAGCCACTTTATCAGTATTCACATCTTCAATCTCATCCTTCAACTCTTTCTCCTTCCTCACTAACTCATCATCATCACCTCCTTCAATAGTATTCAATACTTCATTATCCACATTATAATTTTGTTCATCATCCTCAGACTTATCTCCCTCATAGTCTTCATCAAATATCATCCTTTGACCACTGTCCTCATCCTCACTGTCATCATAAGCATTAAGTATACTTGTCAAACCATCAACAGTTACCACTTTCTATCATGCACCCTCATTCACAATCTCCTCCTCCATCTCCTTATCAGCTCCAGTTTCCTCATCATTTGGAATATTCTCCCCCTGTTTTGGGGAAGCTGAGGTCTTCTCAACCTCCTACTCCAGGGTTTGAATCTTTAAAAGTGTCTGGGCCAACTGAGCTTTCAAATACTCATTCTCTTTCAACAATCCATCATTCTCCCTTCTCAACTCCACAGTTTCATTTATCAAATCAAGGTTTCTTTTATAAATATAGTAAGCATGGGGAGGGGTATTGGGTGTTGAGTTAAAAGGTGGGTCAAATGTTGAATAAGTTGGTGGGGTTATGGGTTGATTTTGTGAAGGTATGGGTCAAATGTTGAAGGTATGTAGGTGTGAGGGTAGTGTTTCTGGGATATATGGTTCATGGATAGGCTGAGGTTGTGTAATGGTTTCAGTTAAGGGTTGGGATGTGGTTTGAGGTGGTGATTGGTGTAAGGTTTAAGTTAAGGGTTGGGATGTGGTTTGAGGTGGTGATTGGTGTGAGGTTTCAGGTGGGCTTTGGGTTAGGGTAGGTGGTGTTTGAATTGGTGGGGATTGGGTGGTTTGGTCATTTGGTGGTGGTGTAGTTGGTGGTGTGGCTAAGGGTGTGGTTGGTGGTGTTGAAATGGGTTGAGTCTCCCCCTGTTCTTTTACATCTTCCACAAAAACTCCTTCACCTCATCCTGCATTGGCATCTCCCTCATCTCCATCATTATCACTGTCATCACTGTCCTCAATCTCCACATCATCATCCTACTCCTCTGAGGTCAACTCAGGCATAGGCATTATCTCAGCCTTATTGTCAATAAACCATGGTAAAACATCAAATTCAGTAGCAGGATTGAATCTGCTTGTGCTAGCCAGATTAGCAATCCGTTTGTATGTGTTGGGATTCTGCAAGACATGTGTTGTATCCATTGTGGGCAAACCTTCCAACTCTTGGTTAAAGATGATTCGAAGAAATCTGGGATAAGCTTAAAACTTGTCTTTGTCTGATTTCTTCAATATGCTCACCATGCCTTCGAAAATCATCTTGCAAAAGTTAAATGGCAGATCATAGACTATGGCAACAGTTGCGTTTGCCAAATCTCAACTCATGAGAGTCCAAGAACCCTTTCTAGGGGCAAAGCCCTGAATAATGTGGTGTATCAAGAATCTGTATAAATTGGGGAACATTCCCTTTAGGAATTGTCCTTCGTGCACTGTACCCTGATATCCCATTGTTTGCAAAAATATCTTGAGCAGATGATCAGTTATGAAGTGAATAGGATTGTGATCATCATCATGTAATTGCAAGCATCTTCTGATAATTCCTTCAGTCACCCTTATCTCTTGCCTTGCCATGGTAGCTTCTATTCGCCTACTGTTTATATCATCATATAGTCTCGCTGAGCGCCAAAAATCAAGCGAATGATTCCTGTATATTACCGGGCACCCTGTCAAAGCGAAACTTATATTTGACCGTTGGAGCCATCTTATCATCAGAGCTACATCCTCATTGTCAGGAGTAATCTGCAACAAGGCGCACATGTTGAGCTTGTGCTCAAATGGATAACGTGGTTCATCGTTCACCATATCTGTTCAAATAATAACACATTCAAAGTAAACATTAGTTATAAAGTTCATAACTTTGAAAGATTTAGGTTATAACTTTGAAGAAAGAGTAAAGAAATGTCAGTTGAACCTGTTCTTCGACAAATTTATAACCTACACAAGAAACAGAGAGTTAGTAAAGATGCATAATCAAAGCCCATTAATACTTAATCGTGGTAGGAAAACACTTAATTGATGCTTACCGAGTCGGGTTGAGTGGGCTGATAAACTAGGGTTAGGAATTTTGAGGGTTAGTCGGTTGAAATTCTGAAACAAGAGCAAGTGTGGAAGGAGAAAGAAGTGAAAGTGGGGAAAATTTCACTAACTCCCTCTTTTATACATTTTTGAAAGTGGGTTTTAAATGCGTTTTGTCTTTTTGTGAGTAAATAGTTGTCTAACAGTAACATTATCTATTTAATATATTCACACATAAAAAACCATGCTCGTTAAAGTACATTTAGCAAACCTTGCTCGGAAAAGTGAATATTCATAAAGCTTCCTAGGTATCTTCCACATTCTCAAAGCTTACTCGTTTCAGAAATTTAGATATTAATGAATTAAAGATATACTAAGTGAATAAAATGAAGGAAGCTTACTCGAAATACAATATTGCTCGAGAAATAAATCACAAGATAAATAATCAAGTATTAAATATCAAATACGCAACCTTGCTAGGAATCAATTAAGAATCCCAAAATATAAGTTAGCAATATTTCTAATAGTCAACATTTCTCGAATACCTAAACTTCATAAACCTTACCCGAAAATACATAATCAGTTCACAAATCATTAAAGTATACTCTAAAAGAAAAGTATGCCCGAAAATACTTCACATGAGTAAAGTGTGCTAGAGGAGACTTGTTATCCTTAGATATACAAGTGTGCTCTAAACACAAAGTGTACTCGAAAAATCAAGTATGATAGAAACATTCTGAAATTACCAAGTACGCTTGGGAAACACTTGGAATATTAAATGAATATTAACAAGTGTGCCCGAAGCATAAAATGTACCCGATAAACAAATTTTACCCGGAAACACTTGTAATTTCAAAGTAACTTTCAATTATCAAGTATGCTAGACATTTTGACTTTCGAGAACCTAAGGTTACCCGAAGAGTATATAATATCAAAGTGTACCTGATAATGCAAGAATAGTTCATTTAAGGATTTAATCAACACAAAGCTTGCTAAGTTAATCAAAAATTCATAAAAACACCTAAGTGTGCTAGAATTATTTGAAAATCATCAAAGAATGCTAGACATATTCAAAGATACAAAAGCTCGCTAGATATGATTCAAATCATCAAGGCTTGCTTGAGAATCATTGGAGACTCAGTAGCTTACTAGAATTGATCAGAATTAACAAAGCTTGCTAGTACAACTTTAAGTACATTAAAGTGTGCTAGATAGTGTCAATTTCAAATAGCTTGTTAGAGTTAGATTCCTAAGCAAAACAAAGTATGCTAGAAAATGTAAACTATCAAAGCATGCTAGTAATACCATATTCACACATAATCACTTATCAAGCCTGCCCGAAATAAGTTAAAGTTTGAATAAAACAGTAAGTCTACCCGAAAGTTTGTAAAACTTCAAAGCATGCTCGAAAATAGCAAACTTAGATCAAAACATCTAAGTGTGCCCGAGAAGGTTGATAATTATCAAACCTTACTCGATAATGCATATTCAAGTAAAATTTAACTCTGTTTGAACTTAAACTTTAATTTAAACAATTTTCACTTCAATTTTATAGTTTAAAGAGCAAATGGTGCATTTTGATATCAAATTTCAGTCATATATTCCTTTTAAAACATTTTAATTCTTTTCTGAAAAGATCTCAGCATGGGATCATATTGGCTAAGTAGCCTCACAATATTTCATTCTCAGCATCATTATGACATAATAGACAGGTTAACAGCAGGTCTAGACTTAGCATGAATTTCATTGCATTGGTGATATGCTTAAGGTTCAGTTTATAGCATAAGACATAAATGAATAACACTTATTGTGCTATGATGCTCCATATCTCTTCTCAAAGATTATTTGGCTTTCTCCAGATCACTCCTATTTGACTCCAACCCCCTGATATTTGGTCAAAATTTTTGTGTTTATGAAAGAACTTATTTAAATATTTTTGGATTTTCTTTTCAAACTTATAGAGGTTAAACGTTAAAATTACATGCCATCCGGACTTACAAGCCTTTCTTTCGAGACATGACAGGACTTACTTGTATGCCCCCAACTCTGTAGTTCTAGTATTAAACCCTCTTTGTTTGAAAAACTATAAAACTTTATAAACTTATCAACATTTGGTTGATTTATTATTCTTTTTAACATTTTTTCTTGTATTTTTGATACTTCTCATATTAGTTCTTTGTCATAGATAAAAGATACTTCATTTTTGTTGACCAAATACCAACGGGCTTGTGTATGTCTGGATAATTACTTTTCTGCCTATCATGTGGAGAGATGTATGTTGGAACCTGCATATTCAACAATGTATCTCCACATTAAATTTAGCTTTTTCCTTATGTTTATATCACCTCAGCTTTTACATCATCGTGGAAAGCAACCACACATGCTAATGAATGTGCTAAAAGACTTTTTTAGCTTATTAAATCCATATGATTAGAATAAATAGTCAATGTACTATCATTTTCCATAAGGTTGGATCAATTTTCATTGAAACCCTTTTAAGCTTCTATAAAGCTTGAACTGAATAATCTTATCATATCTCAGCACCATATTCAACTTGCTCTGTTTTATCAAAACTGTTTTGATCAAAAATTCTCTTGAAATTTTCATTTGAGCATATCATTTTGACACAAAAGCACATTTTGACTCAAAAACAAGTAACATATTCAAATCTTAATCACACATGACATTATTAAAACAAGCAGACTTCACACAGTGCACAGTCTAACATATCCTAACGACCTCATTAGATCAGACTAAACACATAAACAGAGTGTCAGATAAGCACATAAACAAATATATCTATGCAGAACACTTATCATGACAACAAAAACATAATAAAGTATCTTTTATCCTAAGCATCAATGATACATAAGCTACATAGATAGTCAATTAAGCACATAGCAAACATCATTCAATAACAAATTCAAACACCCAATAATCACTTGGATCCTCTATCAAAATAGTAAATTAGCACATAGAGGCACACAACATTCATTGAGACATTAAAACGATATACAGTTTGCACAACAAGCACACATCATGAATCAGACTTCATTAGAGTTGATCATTCCCATGGATTTCAAGAGAAAGTTGAACCTGGTTCTATCACATGGTTTTGTGAATAGGTCAGCCAAATTATCATTTGTATCAACTCTTTTTACTTAAATTAAACCTTTTTCATTACAATACCTTATAAAATGATGTCTGATTTCAATGTGCTTGGTCTTATAATGTTGTACAGGATTCTTAACAATAAAAGATGCAGCAGTGTTATCAATGTAAATAGGGGTGTTTAAGAAATTCGAACCATAATCCAGCATCTGATTCTGAATCCAGAGGACTTGTGCACAACAGGCAGATGCAACAATGTATTCAGCTTCTGCAGTTGAGATTGACATTGTTGTCTACTTCTTGCATTGCCATGACACCAATCTGTCCCCCAAAAATTGAAAACCTCCAGATGTAGACTTCCTGCTCAAATTGCATCCATCATAGTCACTATCTGTGTATGTAGTCAGATCAAAGGACTGGTTCTTTGTGTACCAAATTCCCAGATCTGGTCTTCCTTCAAGTATGTAAAGATCCTCTTCACTGCATTCATGTGAGAAACTTTAGGATTTGATTGAAATCTTGCACAGACACACACAGCAAACATGATATCAGACCTTGAAGCTGATAGATACATCAAATATCCAATTTTGCTCTGTATTCATGTTCATCCACTGGCTCCCCCTTTTCATCTACTATCATCGTTTCTTTTGGATCCGTAGGAGTTGATGCAGTTTTAATATCATTGCACTTGAATTTGTCTAGTATGTCCTGCACATACTTAGACTGGTATATGAAAATCCCATCAGCCTTTTGTTGAACTTGCAATCCAAGGAAGAAGTTCATTTCTCCCATTGAGCTCATCCTATATTTGGATTTCATTACCTCTTCAAACTCCATACACATCTGTTCATTGGTTGACCCAAATATAATGTCATCCACATAAACATGTAGTAAGAGCAAGTCTCTTCCTTTCTTTTTGTAAAAGAGGGTTTTGTCAATAGCTCCCCTTTGGAAATCATTTTCAAGTAGATGATTTGATAACTCATCATACCAAGCTCTTGGAGCTTGATGCAGTCCATACAAGGCTTTGTTTAACTTATACACCTTGTTAGGATACACATGATCCTCAAAACCCGGTGATTGAGTTACATACACCTCCTCTTCAATTTTTCCATTAAGGAATGCAGATTTGACTTCAAGTTGAAATACCATTATATTCTTTGAGGCAGCATAAGCCAAGACAATTGTTATTGCTTCAAGTCTTTCAACTGGTGCAAAGACTTCCTCAAAGTCAATCCCTTCTTCTTGTAGGCATCACAATGCAACAAGTCTAGCTTTGTTCTTAATCGCAATACCTCTTTCATCCCTTTTATTCCTGAAAACCCATTTGGTGCCTATTGCATATCTGTTTCTTGGCCTATCTACAAGTTCCCACACTTGTAGATCTGTTGGTGCACATTTTGTGGCCGTCGCTTGGCGAATAGTTTAGAATGTTTATGTTGTATGCTGTACACCTAGGTAGTGGTTCACGCCGAAAGTGATCCATTTGAAAGAGCATTTTCAAATGGATACTCATTCGATCGAACCAGTTTCTGATTCGATCGAATGAGTCTGCCATTCGATCGAATAGGACTCATTCGATCGAATGAGTCCTGACCGAATGGCAGCGGGTATAAATACCAGCTTTCAGTCGTGAACAGGAAAGGTTTTCGAGGTTTTTGCGTGCCCGGAGCCCAGGTGCTGTCCGGATGAGGGGGGAGGCCATGCTCGACCTCCCCCTGCCATAGATCGTGATTTCTCTGTTTAAACAAGCATGTAACCGTTCGCGTTTATCAATAAAGTGTTTGTTTTTATCTTTGATCTGTGATTGAAACCTTCCGTCCCGAACCTGCTCGGATCGTCACCGGTCCTACAATTGGTATCAGAGCCACGGTTACCGCTAGAAAGGTCTAACAACCGATCTAGCAAGCCGAGCTCTTGATTTTCTGCGTTCTGGACGTTAAACTGTTGGTGTGTTCTTCGTGTTCTTCGCGTTTTCTGGGCTGGCGTTGAAGGAGTCGAATCAGTACATTCGATCGAACGAGTTCCCCATTCGATCGAATAGGCCTATTCGATTGACTGATTCGATCGAATCAGTCTTCCAGCTCAAAAGTGTCAAATTCAAACGCAAGTTTTCCCGCCCAGACAGCCTGTTCATTCGATCGAACCAGATGTCTTCATTCGATCGAATCAGTTTGTATTCGATCGAACTGGTTTTCCCGCTCAAAGTGTCAAATTCAAATAGCTGATCGAACCAGTTCTTCATCCGATCGAATCTGTGCTTCATCCGATCGAATCTGTGGTTCATTCGATCGAACCAGTTCTCATTCGATCGAACATGTTCCAGACCAAAAAAAAAAAAAAAAAAAAAAAAAAAAAAAAAAAAAAAAAAAAAAAAAGAGTCTGGAACGCCTGCTTACACGAAAATTTGCCCAAGCCATTTTTATCAGTCGGGAAGTCTTCTGAAAAAGTTTGGCGAAAATAAAATTTTTTTCGACAAAATTTCCGGGAAATTTTCGGTTAATTGTCGGGTCAGTGATGAAGATTTTTCTGGACATCCTATACATGTTGATCACATTCCAGAAAAAGTTTGGTGACAGTGAAATTTTCACTGATATTTGCCGGCAAAGTCAGAGCGTTTAAATGTTTAACGGTTAAAGCGGCAAATTTGAAGATGAACAAAGCACAATCACCTGAAGGAATTATCGTTTTCAAGTTTAATGGATAACCCCTTGTTCATTGAGCTTCTACAGTGGTGATTGTTATAAGAACACAGAAGAACAGAGAAAAGTGATTACTGATGAGGTATGATGTTATTGTGGGGTAGTCAGGAGCATCTGACTATTTATGGGCCAACCAAGTTTAATTTATTGTCCGCATTCTGAAGATTCTGCTTTGTGGAGAGAATCTGAGTTTGAGTTATTGTGGGGTAGTCAGGAGCATCTGACTATTTATGGGCCAATCATGTTAAATATTTATTTTCCGCATGTGAGAATTCCGCTTTGTGGAGGGAATTCTGTTGAAAATTGGTGATTCGCAATCACCAAGTTAATGATGTGTCTTTGTCTCCGATGATGAATCTGCATACAAACTAATCTGTTTAGGGGGAGTAGCTGTGGATTGGAAGCCTCTGTCATTTGTCCAATACATGTTGGTGAAGTAACCGTGTGGGTGAAGATTCGCCGATAGTAAGTCGCGCAGCGGAAGCGTGCATGTATTGTCATGTCTATATATTGGGATACACGTCAACGTCTGAGGGGGAATTTCTACAGTTGGTTGTTTTAAACAGATTATTTAGTCTGAAGATGTCAGCAATGGAGAACACTTTGCATCATTAACCGAGAGTTCAGTCTAAGGGGGAATCTTGCTGCAATGATGGTATTCTTCAACGTGATTATCAAGATAAAGCAGAAGATTTGACTGAAGATTGCAAGAGGTGTCTACAGCAATTCGCAAGCAACGTCCAAGGGGGAATTTGTTGGTGCACATTTTGTGGCCGTCGCTTGGCGAATAGTTTAGAATGTTTATGTTGTATGCTGTACACCTAGGTAGTGGTTCACGCCGAAAGTGATCCATTTGAAAGAGCATTTTCAAATGGATACTCATTCGATCGAACCAGTTTCTGATTCGATCGAATGAGTCTGCCATTCGATCGAATAGGACTCATTCGATCGAATGAGTCCTGACCGAATGGCAGCGGGTATAAATACCAGCTTTCAGTCGTGAACAGGAAAGGTTTTCGAGGTTTTTGCGTGCCCGGAGCCCAGGTGCTGTCCGGATGAGGGGGGAGGCCATGCTCGACCTCCCCCTGCCATAGATCGTGATTTCTCTGTTTAAACAAGCATGTAACCGTTCGCGTTTATCAATAAAGTGTTTGTTTTTATCTTTGATCTGTGATTGAAACCTTCCGTCCCGAACCTGCTCGGATCGTTGACCGAATGGCAGCGGGTATAAATACCAGCTTTCAGTCGTGAACAGGAAAGGTTTTCGAGGTTTTTGCGTGCCCGGAGCCCAGGTGCTGTCCGGATGAGGGGGGAGGCCATGCTCGACCTCCCCCTGCCATAGATCGTGATTTCTCTGTTTAAACAAGCATGTAACCGTTCGCGTTTATCAATAAAGTGTTTGTTTTTATCTTTGATCTGTGATTGAAACCTTCCGTCCCGAACCTGCTCGGATCGTCACCGGTCCTACAAGATCTCTGAATGAGCCAACTCCTCTTGCATAGCTTCTACCCAACTGTTGTCTTTCAATGCTTGAACAATGTTCTTGGGTTCAATTTGGGATAGAAAGCAGGAGTACAAACAAATGTTTGCAGATTCAGATCGACTTCTTGTAACTCTTTCATTTATATCTCCAATGATGTTCTCAGAATGATGATTTTTCTCAACAAAAGAGGACTGTGATATCACTTCAATAGACAGATTTGAATCAAGATTTGTGTCATTGAGATCAGGTTCATCAATGATCAAATCAGTAGTGGCATCATGAAACACTTGTGCTTCTTCATTGTTCACTTGTGAGGTAGATGCACCATTGTTTCCCATATTCAGACTTAGAAATAAATCCTCAAACCTTGCTACTCTCTCAGCTTGAATTCCTTCTTGGTTGCTAGTTTCTTCCTCATTCAAAACATTACCATTTTGAATGTCTTGATCACCATGTTCTTGATCAGGTGATTGGTCATTTCCTTGCACTTGATTTTGGACTTGATCTTGAACTTGTTCACTTTCAATAGTTGAGGGGTCCCTTATGAAATTACATTCACTTCTTTTTCATGCAACCTTTGACCAAAGTTTCTCTAAGTCCATCTTCTTCTGAGTATTTTCTTCAATCACACTTATTTTGTAGAAGGAATCATCAGAATCTTCAGGATAAATCTTGAAAGACTTTATCAGTTTCTCAAGATCAAATAGCCATGCAGCACCATCAACAGTTTTGAATTGATTCTCATTGAAAATCACATCAGATGATTCAATCACACTCAAATGATCTTTCACATATACCCTATAGGCTTTTAAGTGTGTTGAGTAACCAACAAAGAAGCAATCCAAGGATTTTGCTTGAAATTTATTGAGATAATCCTTGGTGTTCAAAATAGAACATTTGCATCCAGATGGCTTGAGAAACTTGATGTAGGGTTTTCTTTTAAACAAAATCTCATATGAGGTCTTTTCTTGACTTTTGTTAAGAAGTACTCTGTAATGAACATAGCAGGCTGTATTAATGGTTTCTGCCCAAAAAGTGACAGGCAGATAAGCATATGCTACCATGGTTCTTTCAGCTTCTATGAGTGTTCTATTCCTTCTTTCCGCAACACCATCTTGTTCAGGAGTTCTTGGAGCATAGAATTGTTGAAGTATTCCTTTCTCATTGCAAAATTCCTCCATTACTTCATTCTTGAACTCTGTTCTATTATCACTTCTCATCACCTTTACCCTTGTATCTAGCTGGTTCTCAATCATGGTTACACAATTATTTATCAATTTTGCAGTCTCGTCTTTTGTACTTAGAAAATTAACCCAAGTATATCTTGAGAAATCATCAATGATCACAAGACAATATCTCTTCTTTCCAATACTTGGTACACTTACTGGACCAAACAGATCCATGTGAAGCATCTCAAGTACTTGATTAATTGAATCGATGAGTTTAGTCTTGTGTGAAGACCTATGCTGCTTACCCTTTTGACATGGGACACTATTTTCATCAAACTTGAATTCTCTATTGGGTAAACCAATGGCATGTTCACCTTTGACTAGCTTGTTCATATTCTTCAAGTTGACATGGCAAAGTTTCCTATGCCACAGCGTTGACTCATTCTCAGTAGCTTTAGACACAAAGCATGTGCCACCTCTTGAAATAGCATCTTTCATATTTAGTTCATAAAGATTATCATTCCTAGGTGCCATCATCGTAATCATATTTGGTGGGATTACAAATTCAGGTCTTAAAATGAAACAGTGTGAGTCATAAAAATCAACCTTATAACCTTTATCACACATTTGAGAGATGCTCAAAAGGTTATATTGTAATCCTTACACATAACAGACATTATCCAAAGTAACCTTTCCATTGGTCAAAATTCCTTTTTCCACCATTTTCATCACTTCCAAATGCAACAGGACCTTCAAACTTCTCTTCATAGTTAACAAGTAACCTTTTGTCACAAGTCATGTGCCTGGAACATCCACTGTCCAGGTATCATACTTCACTAAGTGGAGTGGACTGTTCCTACACAAATAAAGAGAGTTGTTAGTTGAGTGATGAAGTGCAAGTTGAATCAACTTGCAACTCATTCTTTTCAATCACAATTGTTGCATTGGATGTGTTAACAGTAGGTTTAGGATCTTCATGAACAACTTCACAGTCTTCATATTTGTCAGTTTCATAACCACTCTCAGTTGGACTTTTCACACCATGAATTAAGCTTTAACCATCTTGAACTGCATAATCCTTTGTGCTTGAGTAATCTCTCACATCAAAATTCCCTTTTACCTCAATTTCACTTCTTGGTTTCCATAGAAATCCTTGAGGTTAAAACCCATTCTTCAATAAGAACTTTTCATCACCAGTTAATTCTGTTGGTTTCTTTCTAGAAAAGACATCTTTGTTTCCTTTCTTTTCTTTGTTTGGTGATTTTTGAGAATCATCAAACTTAACTGATTTTGAGTCTGGATTAGGGATAACTCTAAAGGGTTGAAAGTTCTTCTTCACTCCAGTTTCTGATCTCTTGGGAAGGAAGTTTCTTAAGACTTGGTCAGTCACATACTTCTTTGGTTTTTCTACACTCTTTTCTCCCTTCTTACTAGTGTTTTTCTCTTTCTTCTCAATGTTGCTAACAGTTCCCTTCTCATACACTTTACCTTTCCCAACTATTCATCAAACTTCTGCTTGTAAAGATAAAAGTTTTGACCAAACTTTGTTCCATTGGGAAAATGAAAAGGTTTAAAGGTTAACTTATCAATGAAGGAATCAATATGATGACCATATTCATCATATTTTTACACCATACTTTTCCCTTGAAACATTCATGAGAACTTCCTGCTCTGAATCTCTCACTTGGTCTAGGTGGTTTGATCCCAAGTGTTTTCTGAGGTTTCAAAGCATCAAAATCAATTGAAAAGGGACAAACTCTTCACTTTTGACATCTTGACTTTCGGTCTTGCTTTTCACAAAAATATTTTTCTTCAAATTCATCGGTTCTTCATCCAAATTTCCCTTGTGTCTTGACTTCCTTTTCTCATACTCTTCCATGGTCTCAACTTCGCCAATGTCAAATACTTCATGGCTAGAGAAAACTGGATAAACTGGAATGAATTGATCATTTTTCAAAGTTTCTTCACTCTTCTTTTTGTTTTGAGCTTTTGACTTCCTCAAAATAGTTCTGCTTGGAGGTCTTACTTTGTTATAGCTCATTTTGGTCTTTCACAAATACCAAACCTCACATGCTCTCTCCTCATCTGTTCGTGTCTTTGCATTCTTGGTGTAATTTTTGGTAGAGGAGGGAGCTTGCTTGGTGAACTAGATACACTTTTCTTTTCATCATTTGATTCAACTTCAACTGAATCATCTTCACTTTGGTCACTGAAATCATCAATATTAAGGCATTCTTCATCAAAATAATCTTCTGACACTTGAATACCAATAGACTTTTCATCCTTAACTTCTTATCTAACCACAAACTCACCATCTTGGTTCACCTCTACCATCTTGTAGTTGTCAATAAACTCCTTGTCTTGGAAAACATCTCTAAATTGATTAAGATAGGTTTTTTATTCTCTTTATAAACTTTAGGAGAGTATTTGTTGTTGAATGGTGGAGGAACAACCTTGTACTTATCTTCTTATTTAATTTGATTCAAGATACCACAAATGTTACCTATAGAAACCAAGTTCTTTAGAAATTCATTCTCAACTTGTAACTTGGTATTCTTCACCTTCTCTTCAACAATCATTTTCTTCAAACCATCAATCTCAGTCACATACCTTGACTGAGATCTATAACTAATCACACAGTCATCTTCAAGACTTATTATCTTTTCTTCATAGATTATGCCACTTTCTTGATACCCATTAACTATGCTTTCTTTTCGAAAGCATTCACTCTCCAACTTGCCTACTTTCACATTCAATTCATCAATTGTGTCAAGTAAAACAGTTGTAGAGTTTGAAGGTACCTGTGAAGAAGAAGATTCAGCCTGATTTTCAATATTTGCCATCAATGCAACATTGGCCTTTGTGATGTCATCTGCATGATCACTCCAATCAAAATCCCCTTCTTGTTGTACAGCAAGAGCTACATTCCCTTGATTTCTAGGTTAATATTTGATTGTTTCTACTAGGGTTATTGGGAGTAGTTTGAAGGTTTTGGCTTCTTTGGTAACTCTGGTTCATTTGAGGCTGTTGGTAGTTGTTGTTAAACATGGTGTTGTTGTAGTTGTTGTTTCTTGGTTGGTTCTGCTGATATTGGTACTGATTTCTTGGCTGTTGATTCTGGTATTGGTTGGCTTGGAAGTTTCTGGGTTGATTGCATTCTCTTGCAAAGTGTCCAGGCTGCTGACAACTGTAACAAATTCCCTTTGACTTATCAAACCCGATTCTTTCATTTGGACCCGATACAAGAGATCTCCCAGTCCTATTAAACAGCCATTTGCTTCTTAGACCCAGCATTGCAACTTTCTACTTCAGGTCCATATCTTCAAAATCATCAGCATCAATTTGTTCCAAATCATCTTGAATAATACTTGTGTGGATCATGTTTTTGGCTACAAATGCATTGTAGGACTCTGTGAACATGGAGAATAATGCTTGAGTGTCACTTGCTTGACCATTGTTTCCACCAGAAAATGGTAAATGTCCACTTTCCATGGAGGCAGATTCATCATCTATGAGTTGGACATTTAACGTTGACTAGTTTCTTTAAGAACTTGAGCTTCCACCAACAAATGCTTTTGGTGTATCAACACCATGTACATTAGGTTCTTCAGTGATGGGGATCTGTTGTTGGTTTTTGGTGGAAAATTTACCCATAGGTGCAATTAGAGCATTTGACACCTGGAAATATGGCTTTTCCTCCTTAATCATTTCGTTCTCAATCATTTCTATCTCGAAAGCTTGAAGAAAGCAAATTACATCATAAACCTCGAGTTGTTCAAAATTTGGCTTTTGAATAATGAACTTGCTAGCCGTATACCACTCTTTTGGCATTGATGATAACAGATTATTGTTCAATTGATGATCAGTCATCACATAATCAGTGGTTCTCAGTTCATTAACTATGGCTAAAAATCTTTCAAGAATAGATTTCAATCTTTCTCCATCTTTATACTTAAATCTTTCAAGTTGTTGCTTGAGTCTCTACTTTTTGATATTCTTCAGCTTAGTGTTGCCCTCAAACATCTCAAGGATTGCATCATACATAGCCTTGGTTGTTGTATGATGTGCAACCTTGGTTAAAATTTCCCAAGACAGACCCAGCTTAATCATAGCTAGAGCCCTGTCATCCACTTTCCTCATTCTCTCAGTCACAGCTTGACTAGGATTTGCACCATCAGCCACATGTCGACCTATTTTTATGGAGTTCCACATATCAACATCATTATAACACACTGCGGCTTCAAACAATACCTTTCACTTGGTGAAATTTTCCTGTTCGCACAGTCTAGGAATTTTGTTAGTTGAAACTTACTGCTCTTCAAAACCAAACATTTTTGGTATCTTGAAAAATGATTTTAATCAGAAACAGAGAAAACTTAAAACAGAGTAAAAAATTGAGTTTTTTGAAAAAACAATCCGATCTGAGAGTCAAATCTTCAGATCTGATGTATCTGGTTCGATTGTAGCAAGATTAAGTAATAAAGATGCAAACTTTAATCAAAATGAGTAAAAGAAGACACCGTAAATTTGTAGATATATAAGGAAATGAAGAACAGAGCAGCTAACGTCATACTTCAATGAAACAGTAGTCTGCTTACGTCAGTTTTCTTCTTCGGATCTGCAAATGGTAACAAATTCTTCACCCAAACAGCAACGAACAAGCTCTGATACCACTTGTCGGTCCCAGAATTGATCGCTCACACTCACAATAATGTCATAACCCACACAATAAATGTGTCGACAGGAAGTTTAATGACATTTGCTATTTTGGGTAAGAACAAAGATTTGTTAATGGCGGAATCACTAACAAATACTATGTGTTGTAACAAACACAAGCAATAACTCAAAAGATTTTCATTCATAAAAAAATTCATACAAATGTAAATCGATTAGGGTTTCTTGTAAGGAATGTATTATCCGTACTATTCTAGGACAGCCGTCACACTCAATATCAGAAATATTTCTTTAGGTCTGAAAAGTGTAAAGTGGCGAATCCGTCCGTAGGAGGCGTGCCCTAGATCATTTTATTTATAGGCCAGCCTCCTGACAGCTGTCATTCATTCTAGAAACCCTAATGATTTGTACATAATCAAATTACATATTCAAAAACATTCTAAGTGTAAAAACAGGTCTTTCGGAAGACTTTTTGTCTTTTGTATTCTACGAGAAGACCTAGTAACCCTGAAGTGTGCTGGTGAACAGTTTTCCGGGTAGACTTTACTTAGAGTATTTTCCTTAGAAAATACTCACCTAGCATACTTCAATCTTCTTGACCATAGCAAACTTTGCTCGATATGGTCATACGAGCAAACTGTTCTTCATGAATCCCTTCAATCCTTTGTTGAAAGATAACTTATTAAGAAAACTCAAGTGTGCTAGTAACACTGTTTGAACTGTGTTGGTGGTACTGTAGCTTGCTCGGGGTTGAACCTTTCTAGAGAAAGTCCTTAGGATATTTCTTGATCACCTTTCTACAAGCTTGCTCGGACTACTGTTTAATTATGAAACCTTGCTAGATCCTCCAATTACTTGGCTTTAAAAGCTTGGTTTAGCCAAGAGTTTTCTAGTATCCAAACTATGCTTGGCTTGAAGTTTACCTTTGCTAGACAAAGTGAACCCTG
Source organism: Bidens hawaiensis (assembly GCF_021521415.1). Classification (NCBI taxonomy): domain Eukaryota; kingdom Viridiplantae; phylum Streptophyta; class Magnoliopsida; order Asterales; family Asteraceae; genus Bidens; species Bidens hawaiensis. Next base: position 88,542 of record NW_027497116.1, on the reverse strand, counting down.
CTCGGCTTTACACTTAAGAAGACTTCAAGAAGATTACTTTGCCCTATAGGCAAAATACCTTGCTGGGGCAAGTAAAACCCTGCTCGGATGTCCAAGTGTGCCCGATATTCATACTTAGCCATTTCTTAGGAGTGTTGAGAAGATTCCAATCTCTCTTAATTTTCCTTAAGTCATTTCAAGTCAAATCTTTGACTCAACACTTGTGTTGAAAGAAAACAGATTCTTTAAGAATGATGATCTTACTATATTAGAATTTATGCAAAAGATTGAGGAGAGGGAGTATGATTTAGGATACCAAAATTCTTTAACAGATAACCAAGATCCTACTCTTTATGGTGGTTCATTCCCGATGAGTAGCAATTCGGTTCCTATTTCTGCTTACTACTCACAGAATTCTCAAAAAATCCCACAAGTTGCTGGTAATTCTATGCCAAATTTTTGCTTCATGTCATCTGGTTCCAACAATTCTGATGGGTCAAGCACTCCATATGCTGGTGCTAGTTTCTTCTCCTTCTCAACCACAAGTCAACATGAAATAAGCAGAACAACATTTTTCTTTCTTATGTGCATTTATGAGTTCTTATGAACAACTGGTGGGGGGTGGTTAAGATTGGCACTAGTTAATTCACTAATGAAGATTATGACCAAATTGACCCTGATAATTTGGAAATGATGGATCTTAAATGGAATATGGCGATGACTATGAGTAATGTCAAAAGATTCATGTAGAAGACTGGGAAAGATCTGCCTACTCTAAACAAAAGAGTTGGTTTTGATAAATTAGAGGTTCATTACTATACTTTTTGAGACTTTGGACATCTTGCTAAAGAATGTGATAACCCAAAGAATGAGTACTCAGGACACCGTTGTCAAGATAGAAGTGATGGAAAAGAAGAATTCTGATTCCAAGGAAAAGACTTCAAGGTGAGTTAGTGAAACCGGGTGGATCACAAGCTTTATTAACTTATAAGGGTATCGACTGGAACCAAATTCTTCAAATGGTAACCAGGTGAACCTTGCAATGTTCGAGTATGTTAAAAATTTCAAGATGCTTGGGTGATGGATTAACTGCTGATAATAATGCTTCAGAAACTGAGGTTGATTCTGATGTATCTAGCCACGAGCCTCAAAGTTCTTTTGCTTTCATGGCTAAGATCGAAGAGGTTAGTCCTAACCCTACCTGTGTTGAAAATTTTAATGTAAAAAATGAAAATATGATTGAAACTGAAAGATCATCATGTTCTCATTGTGATGAATTTAAGTCAATTTTTGACTTAATTTGTATTCACAATGAGTGTATGTATGTATGTATGTATGTATGTATGTATGTATGTATGTGTGTGTGTGTGTGTGTGTGTGTGTGTGTGTGTGTGTATGTATGTATGTATGTATGTATGTATGTATGTATGTATGTATGTATGTATGTATGTATGTATGTATGTTTGCATGTATGTACCAGTAAGCTTTGTTCCTTGCTTTCTTTGAGGAATTTGCTAGCTGTGTACCATTCACCTGACAAGGAAGAAAGCAACTTCTTGTTCTGGTTAAAATCAGTGATAGAAAGGTCAGCTATTCTGATTTCATTTACTATTGCTACAAACCTTTGCAACACATATTTCAATCTTTCACCTTCTCTGAACTTGAATCTGTCAAGTTGTTGCTTCAATATGTCTTTCCTGATATCCTTCAACTCAGTGTTTCTTTCAAACATCTCTACCACAACATCATACATTGCTTTTGCAGCAGTTGATGATTCACACTTGTCAAGAGTTCCAATGACAGACCCAACTTTAACATAGAAAGTGCCTTTTCATCCTTTTTCCTCATCTGTCTCTCAACAGCTTGGTTGTTATTTGCACCATCAGTTGGAACATATGGACCATTGTTGGCGGAGTTCTACATTTCAGTATCATTCTAACAAGCAGCAGCTTTAAAAAGAACTTTCCACTTGATGTAGTTTTCTTGATCTAACAGTCTTAATATCTTTTATATAGACACCTCTTGGTCTCCATTTTTTTTAGAAATGTTTTCGGTATTTTTGAATAAATTTTGAAAAGAAGATTACTTAAAAAATTCCAACAAACTTTGAAAAATGACCATATCTGAGGATAAAATCTTTAAATTTGATAATAACAGATGGATAATACCAACATCTAGACTCAAAACAAACAATAATTAAAGTAGATCTGAGATTAGAATACTTTTAAACCTTAGATGATTTTAGATATGAAAAATTAAGAACAGAGCGGTTGACGTCACTGCTCAAGGAAATAGTGCTCAGTTGGCGTCATCATCTTCTTCTTCAAAATTGTTAGTGCACGGTTTTGGTGTCCGTAGCGATCGAATAAGTTATAGATAGTCTAGGTTGTTTATTTAATGTAAAATGGCCCATTCGCTACGGTTTGTATAGAGAATGAGGTTCATTCGTTATTACCTAGACTAGTTCGTTAAGTTATAGGCCTCATTCGTTATGAAGGCATAACGAATGATGGCTAGTTCGTTAAGTTATTACCATTCGTTATGGTATCATAATGAATGGAGTCTCATTCGTTATAAATACATAACGAATGAGGCTAACTTAATGAATTGTGTCTAATTCGTTATGGAGGCATAACAAATTAGGCTTAAGTTAACGAATGGGATTGTGCAACCTATATAAAGGCTGCTCCCGTTCATAATTAAGTGAGATCACACATATGAGAGATGTGAGAGATCCTAAATCTAAGTTAATTTCTCTCCATAAGTTATTATTATTCCACACCGTAATGTATTCATCCATTATCTATCAATAAAGTATGTATTTAACGTAAAGTAACGATCTCGTGTTTATCGTAAGATCGATGTATCGACGCGGCTAGATCCTTATAAGGTTTTAACAAAAATCAGCTAATATTCTGTATAAAGCTTTACAATGAGTTTTCTCAGCAACAAATAGGTCTTCACAAGAGCAAAAAGTAGCTCTTATACCACTTGTCAGTATTGATTAATCACTATTTAACCTTGTAACCAACAACTATATGTTAACAAGACGGTTACAAAAATGCTAGTGTGAAAACCCAATGAACACTAAAGGCGAAATCAATAGTATTTAGGTTTTTGCTTAAAGAACACAAATGACAAAACACACAAGACACTCAAAAGAATTCCATTATAATAATTGAAATACAAGGAAAATCTCTAGGGTTTCTAGGTGGAATGTCAGGTGGAAGACTACTTTCCGTACTAGGATATTCTATTTGCTAAGAATGTGTAATCAGTCGTCAAATCACTCACTTATAAATGCGACCTAAACTTTCCTTAATGTCACACCCTCAAAATCCACTAACGGAGTTTTACCGTCAGAGGGTGTGAACTAACAGGATCGGAAGCATTAGTTATAATCAAACCATAAAAACGTTTAAATGAAATTAAGTGCGGAAGCGTAAAAACCACAAGACAAAAGTTGCGTCACGCAGGACGACTTAAAAACCCAAGTAATAATAGTTAAAAACATGTTTGCATATCAGAATGTTCAAAAACCATGCATGATCCTATACCGCGCGCCCGCCTCGGCTACCTGAGAATAACATACTAAAATTGTCAACACGAGGTTGGTGAGTTCACAAGTTTATATAAAATAAAGTGTTTAGCGTTTTGCGTTCAGCGTTTTGCGTTCAGCGTTTTGCGTTACCAGATTGTGTTAAATCAATTATATATCGATAGGTAGCTAGCCTATACAACAAGTATTACTAAGTGTTCGACATCGAAGCTGACTGTTTATCAAGTGCCTTGCCACCAGGTCATCCAGACCATGGTACGTGTTAGCCAAAATTACACCTGCTCGACCTCCAGTCGAGTTTAGCGTTGGGTGGGGTTTGTCAAACCCAGTAGTACTACTCAACAGTGACTCGCTATTATCCAAATATTAACCGGTTCGATGTGTAGGACTTCAATTGTTTCGTTTGCCACTTAGCCTTTACAAGTGATATATAATTTACTAACAAAATCTTAAATGCGTTTTTCGGAGTATGTTATCTCCCCCAAGTGAAAAGCGTTTAAAACAGTTTAAAGGGGTAAGTGAAACTCACTGTTTGCGAAGAATTCCCAAAATAAATCACCAAGTGATGCGCGTCACAGAAAAACTCTCTCTAGCGTTCTAAAACAATAAAGAGATTTTTTTCTAAGTGTCGGAACTATTATCGAGTCTCTAGACTCGGCACATAATACCTATGGACACAATATGTTTCGTGTTTCGTTTGTGAATCGTGCGTGACTTAACAAGTACAATTGTGATACGATACATGTGTGAACAATTATTTACGTGTCATGTATTAATAATGTACATCACTAGCAACTATTCCCCGCAGGGGCAATTTGGTCAAAACACAACAATTATATAGCAAGTATTCCCCGCAGGGGCAATTTGGTCAAAACATAACAATTATATAGCAAGTATTCCCCGCAGGGGCAATTTGGTCAAAACATAACAATTAACTAGCAATTATCATGTTTCATACATTTTCACAAAATTCAGCAGCTAGTTTCACCGAGACAGAAATTCTACTTGAAAGATTGTACTATTCCACCGATCATAGCATCTCAATTAATTTACCAAAAATCATCACAAAAGCATGAATGTATTAGGTTTCCAGAACATATTTTGTTTTAATTTTATTCCACATAGGTTTCTCACAATGATCAAAACATTACAGCAAACTCATAACAGTCAAATTCATGCGCAACAGAATGTTATTTGAAATTCCCGTTAAATGAAAAATCCAAAAAATGCAAGACCAATTGGGTTAGGTTCTTAACTCAACAAGTTAACTTCCAGAAGTGGAACCAACCCATTTGGCCTTGTAGTTCACGAGATATAATATTTACAAAACAACCTAACAGCAGGTCTAACAACTCAGCTTTGCACAATGTTTTTGTAAAATCATAAAGGTTAACTTTTACACGTCCAAAAATTGCAAATTTATATTCTTTAGAAACTAGACTCAACCTAGTTTACTGTAGTATCAATATTCTCAACCAATTTTCACATTTATACCCCGATACAGTCAATTGAACATCAACAACACAATCTGTCCAGAAACTGTTTGCAACAAAATTCAACATATTAATCATCTATAGACCATAATCCGTTCATATGACACTCTAGACACCATAACCACTATCCATGCACATCAATTACACCATATATACATGGTTAGGGTTTTATTTGATCTCAAAATCAAAGACACAACAATTAACATGTAACAATATCAATCCTAGTTATCAAATCATCATCAATACATCATCAACTCAAACAAAAATCATATGAACACAATATATGAAATTTTCGGAATCTAGGGTTTGTAATTAACCCATTAAAAATTGAAATTAAGTATAAAGGATGCATAGGATAGTCGTTTATACCTTCCTAGCACCTTAATCTTCAATCAAACTTGAACAATCTTGATTGTATGTGTGTGTATGAGGGCCGATCGCAAGGGAGAAACAAGGGGGGGGGGGGCTGCCGTCGACTTATGTGAGGGAAAGAGGGAGGAGAGTTAGGGTTTTATAATATTATTAATAATAATCATGTTACATCTAGGTCCCTCCACTTTCAAATGTTATTTTTCTAGCTTAATTAACTAGTTCTAGCACATTGAGTTAACGTTTATAACAATGTTATCACATAACACATAAGTCTAACACATAATTATCACATAATTATTGTTTTGACGTTTTTCGTTTATTCATCAATTGTTTGCGTCAATTCGTTTGCGTTTCGGTGCAATTCCCGAAAGGCTACACATGTAGTAAGTGTTAAGCGTCATTTAAACCCTAGTTTAAATGTAATGAGGTGTGTGTTATAGATTCAATGATCTTAAGTTTGAATTGACGGAGTTGAGTTAACGGAGTTAACCTGAAATTGACGATTGTCACACTTAAATTGGCACACTTAGAAGAACTCCATAGGATAACCTTGCTCAATGTAAGATACCTTGCTTGAATAAGTTCTAGGCTTGCTTGATGCACCAAGTTTGCTCGTATTCCATACTTAGCCATTTCTTGAGGAGGTTGAGAAGATTCCAGTATTCTTTAATCAATTCTTGATCCGAATATATCATACACACATTCTTTCTTTAGCAATTGAGGTAACATTCATAAATTCTTCCACTTTCATTTAACATGCATATCCATATATTTCTATATATTTACATGAACTTAATCACGAACCATACCGTTACAGAGCCTGCTTGAGCGACACATGACTTTCTTGAGCTGACATCTTCTTTCTTTTCTTATTAAGTCTCATTCTCTGTTTGATTTTAAGCATGTAGGATGCTTATTTCTCTCGAACTTATACTCTAATACCAACTTGTAAGGCCCCCATCCCGGTACCCTACATTGGCGTTGGATTTACTCATAAATACAGTTCTATATATCATAGTGAATTTAAACTTTTCACGAAATATAAAAAACTTCAAACATTCATTAAAAAATATTTGAATCTTGTCTTTAAACTTTCAAATTATCTTAACATAAAACATCATCACTTTTCTTCATTAGATGCCAGTCAGCTCAGTCCATGCCAAGTGTCCCACTCGAGCCAGCTCCTTCATCCTATTTGCATGCATGGATACAAAAATTCAGTTACGCTGAGTGAGTTTTAGTTAATTAGGCAACATACATTACACTCACATACTTACTTATACATATCCGTAGATATATATTACATACTTAACTTGCTTATTTCATACATACATACATACATACATACATACATACATACGTACATTCATACATACATACATACATACATACATATATACATTCACACTTGCATTCTTTCGTACTTCCATACTTTCTTGTTTTAACTTACTTATACATACATAATTATCTCTACTATTTAAATAGTCTTTTGCCCTATAATCTTCACGGATATTATTAGGGCCTGCAACCCTTAAACCTTCGCAGAATTTAGAAGAGTTTGCAACCCTTCAACCTTCGCAGATATTATTAGGGTCAGAAACCCTTTAAGCATACAACCATACAACCATACATACATTACCATACAATCATGCATACCATAAATACTTTTAGTTATATATATATATATATATATTCATATACATCTATGTACATACTCTTAACCTTTTCTATATCATTTATAAACATTCATATAGCATACACTTACCAATAAAGATAAGCGTATTAAATAAACACATAGGAGTATGCACACAGCCACGAAAACATAACAAGAAAATGGGGCTAGAAACACACATGTGTCCTACTTCTATCGGAATTGATGGTAACGCCTCTCTTCAAATGAGCACGGCTAACTGTGCAACACATACGAGTTAACCACTACTTTTGTATTCTTACGTGTCTGTTCTAGCCTCTATCTTTCTTTGTAATTCGTTCTCAGTTTAATCATTACCTTTATGTATTAATTTATCATTTATTCTTTTCATATACACCGTAGAAGTTAATACACGTTGTATACGTACTTAACAACCGTATATCTTTCTTTTATCCGAAAATCCACTTATCCAGCATATATGTATCCAGCACATAAGTAAATATACGTCGAAAACCTAGGTACATCTATGCCCACATGCTTCCATACATATACGCCCGTATATGCATAATATATATCCACCGTATAAGTGTGGAACTTATGCGCCCGCATATGCATAACACATATCCGTCGTATATGTGACATATGCTCCCATCATTTATAAGCCTGGCACATATCCGCCGGATATGTGCAAGTCAACTCCTCTTTAACCCGTTTTTAGGGTTTTCAGCCATTCTGGCACTGTTAGCCGCCGTTAACCACCACGGTTGGCCGAATTTTGATTTTTTATGCCCTAGGTAGCTTCGGGTGGTCCAAATCCAAGCAAAGGTGTAACACCCCGTAACCGCAGCGGAAACGTAAACGGGATGCAACAGACACGTCTGATATCAACAGCATTGCTTATAAAGAAAACACCACTACATTAATTTACATCATTTTACATTGTTCCGAGTTTAGTTCCCGTCTAGGCGATAGCACATAAGTTTTACCAACATTACATTATCATATTTAATACGAAATGATCACTAAACTTCCACAATAGCACGCATCATCAAGCATGTAGCACTTATTCCAGTTTGGGAGTACCTAGAAAGCATGTAAAGAAAACGGGTCAACTACGAATAGTTGGTGAGTTTCACTAATTTAAATAAACATTGACAATCATTGTGATAAATCATATATTAGCGATGTAATTATGCTGAGCCCACAAGCGAAACCTCTGTCTGGGGACACTGTTAACCAAGTACAGTACCCATTCCGGGGGCAATGTTAACCCAGAAACACGTCTAGGGACATCTGGGGACACTGTATAATACTCATTCCGGGGGCAATGTTAACCCAGAAACACTTCTAGGGACACCCGGGGACACTGTTAACCCAGTATTATACTCATTCCGTACGATTCCCATACAATCAGATATTCATAAATACACGCAAATCCATGTGTTCATTATGTATTTAAACATTTCAATAATAACATGCTTTCCGCCACGGGAAAATATTTAAAAACAATTCAGAAAAAGGGGCTCGTGAAACTCACCTTATCGTAGGCAATTAGGTATCACAGTACACCAGCTATTAGTCCGGATATGTAATACGATCCCTAAGTTCGTTACTATACAATCACTATTAACATAACTTTAACCGTGTTAACCGGTACATCTGGGAACACCGTTAACCCAGTACTATAACCGTTCCGGGGGCAATGTTAACCCAGAAACACTTCTCTGGACTCAGATTGTGATATCGTTTAGAGCTAACTGGTCAAAATTACTATTAGTTATTTTTCCCGTTTTGCGTGCCTAGCACGGTTATCCGTTTTTACGTTTCAAAAATGAGTTTGATCACACACGACCAGAAAATAGTTGTTGATTGATAATTTAGTTAAAGTTGTGAAATTAGAGCTCGGTTTAGACGCCCCGATTGGCCGCGGGACCCGTTTCCGTCTTTAATGCACCCGAAACTATTAAATCGGGTAAAAATTACTCAAATCATCCGAATTATTTTCGGATGATTCATGTTTACTTATTTAACTCAATTATATGAAAATAGTTCATTTTTAGGGTTGTTGTACACCAGTCAGCTCGCTTATGCGAACTTTACCGGTTTACGCGTTTTAAGCTTTACAAGTTTGTTTTTATTTTCTTTTTAGCACAAATAATTATCCGTTTAGACTCGGATCTTGAAATTTTGCACAAATCACTTTTTGACAGTGGGGAATTTTATAAAAATATTTCCAGAATTAATTTTTATATTTAAAATTTATTTATCTATTTTTAACACCATTTAAACACTAAATATGTCGTAAATACCAAACGATCTTAGAAAAATCCCAAATTTTTCCTGGATGACCCCTGCCATCTCCATAGTCCCCTGTAATTTTTCCAGAACCAAAATCTCATTTTACATGCCATTTTCACTAAAACCGAGCTAGAAAACCCTAGAACTCGATTAACCGAAAAGCCTACTTAGACTTCTCCAACTGACCTCAAATTTTGTGTGTGACTTTTACATGTTATAAAAAGCTTATCTGGAATTTTCCAGAATTTTTCATGATATTTAACTATTTTTCACCATTTTTGGCCAAAACCAAGCATTAAATTCACCAAATATTCATCATTTGTCCAAAAATTACCAAAACTTCACAGAACTCATATTTTCAAATATCTAACACCTCTGTAAAATTTCATGACCTAACTCACACGTATCACAATCTGTCCCAAAACACAACAACATACAAAAACCGAACTACCTTGAGTTTCTAGCTTCAAATCGCAAGAATCTCGCTTTCTAGCCTTTTCTATCAACTAGATATAACACCTACAAGCACAATAACACCACACCAAGCAAGTTACACCCACAATCAAGCCATTTCTTTCATGGTTTCGGTTATGCTTTAAAAATAAAGATTTAACCGTAAAAATTCGTTTTTGGTTCGTTTAACTCCTTTCTTGGACCAAGATCCCTTGTATAACCCGTATACATCACTTGATCATGCAAGAATCGGTTTTCATCTTTGAAACCTCATTTTCTTGCAAACAAACTCAAGAAACGAAGATGAACACGTATATAACACGATTTTTACCTCGGTTTTCTTGCTCAATTTCCGGATTTTTGGATGTTAAAGTGGGAAGAATTGAAGGATGTTGAGGGATTTGACGAGAAAAAAGAAAATAAGGATGGAAATGGGACATTAAGTCCGATCAGCATTAAGGGAGGGGTGGGGTGGGACCCACCTCTCCATTTTTAACCACATATTCAGATTTCTGTAATCTGGATAATGTTTTGGATAATCTGGTTCAGTTCGTTTTTTGGTTAAACATTTAATTCGGCTTAAAACGAGGCTAAAACGGTCGTTTTTCGGCTTAAAAATGAAGTTTATATAAAACCGATTTAAAAACTTAAACCATGACTTTCATGGACTTAAAACATCATATTATTAATAATTGCGCATCTTTTTCGGCTTGATCGATCGTCTCTTGCTCGGTTTGGTATTAAAGTTTTCGTTTAACGTACCGACGTACCATTAAATCGAAATTCTTTTCCTGTGCTTTAATTCACTTATCCCGAAGCTTTAATACTTCGTAAACATCACTAAATATCATATATCCCGTCTATAAGGTAATCCTCGATTCGTTCGGGCTTCAATAACCGTTAATCGGTTAATCGTATTTCCAATGCGATTAACTGTATAATCGAGTATAATTCGTACTATGAATCATACATACTCGTATAAACAAATTATAATTCACATATTCATTATTAAATAACACATAAATAGTATATACCGGTTAGGGTATACCTGATTTCGCCGGAATCGTTACATAAGGTGACCCTTAAGCTAGATCTATATTTAAACGGCTCATTCAGCATCCCGGGGCTGCGGTTTTGGGTTCTATAATATTGGGTCTACTGAGATAAATGATTCCTACCAAGTTTCATGCAAAACCGACTTCGTTTACCCGTCCTTTTCACAAACCGAACACAGCTCGTTTTACCTTAAACGAACCAACTAACCCATTTACTAGCAAGTTTATTACATTATCAATAATCGTGACCCGTTCTATCAACCTACCAATTTTCATGCAAATCGGTGCATGAAAAGATCAAAACCATACCTTTAAGGATTATGTTCGAAATCACTCGAATAGATCAAAACCATATCAAACGAACTCAGAATTGAGTCATTCAAGCGGCCATGGAACCGTCTCTCCCCGATATACGAACCCATCACCTCTCCGTCGTCGGAATTCACCACTACAGTTGTCGAAAATCCAAAACAGTCGACGGAAATCTTCATTTTTCGCTGTTACGTTTTCCTTTAAAAAATCTAGACTTCCGACCTCTGAACACTAAGCAAAAATTGGAGACCGATCCGACGGTTAGAAATCTGAGAATCGTTGGGTCTTTGTGAGTTGTTTTATCAAAAAACGAGAATTGGGTTACGGATGAGGTTGGAGGCCAAGATGGTTATAATGAGATGGTGTCTACATTTATAGGAAGACGTAGGGTTTCATGTTTAACTTTTCATCTAATGACACTGTAGGTTCCCAGCCGGATCTACACAGGAGTATCTCGTAACACGAGGGTGCGGAATCCCCACGTAATACGATACGAGCGTAAGATATAAGATACGTTGAACCGATAAGCAAACACACGTTACAATACTAATAACCACGTTTGTATTGCAACACTTCAACACGTGATATCAATGATCACTTACACGTTCTGGAAAAAACTTAACCAAAACAAAGCCGAAGTGAGGATATATAATCCTCGACAACTTCTCCTAACAGACTAGGCGAAGTTGTCATAACTTCGCTTGCCACCAAGTTCGCCTACATCCCAGGCGAACTTGTGTCAATCAATATTCAAAATCAAAACAAAAAATCTAACACGATTACAGACACATACAAAAGACTAGATACTGAACTACTGACATTATGCACCAACAGACTCCCCCTTGGCAGTAGCTTCATATCTCTATCTTCATTCTCGTGTCTGATAATCCCAAAAATCTCGTGTCACCCGTCTTCAAGCATGAACGCCATGTCTAACACAAACAGAGACCACCCTCTGGTACTTCTTGGCTTCATCTTTCCATGCAGGAATATAGAATATCTTCTTATCGTTGAGCACCTGCAAGTTAGCTTGAGACAAATTTACCAAGTGCATGGGATCATACACTCTCAGAATTTCCTGTTCATCTTCATCTTTCATAACCGCTTCAGCTGTTTGGCTATCAGCATACTACCACTTGAGATTCTTTAAGACATCCTTGGGCATTATCTTCATCGGCACTTCTTTTAAACACCGAACCGGCTTATATTTCATCACCATCCAAGGTTTACCATCAGCTCGCATTCCTCTTTCCTTATCTTCAACTAGCTTCCCTTTCTGAGGCTTTAACAACTCAAACTTCTTCTCTTTCACACTTTCTTTCCACACAATCTTCCCAATTATTCTGGCCATATTTTCATCACTCCTATTAATTAACCCCAATTTAGCCAAATCCTTCACCTCACACTCAGGCAAGGTATTGAGAGATCTCAACATCCTCTTAAAGTACTGAATCCCATCAAAGCGTTTAATCACAAATAACTTCAACTGCTCATCATACAGCCAGCAAATAATACCCTTCTTTGACTCAGTATACCCTTTGATATTGTAACTCTTTTTGAACATTGTTGGAACCGCTGGCTTCTTTGTCTTAACAAACCACTGAGCGTAGCCTTCTTTCCATCTCGGCTGTTCTTGCCACTCAGACTCATCAGACACATCCATATCTTGACTCACATTCACTTTGTCAACGTCTGGAATATCATGTTCTACACTGTCATCCACAATTTCACCTTCCTCTATCTCACTATCAATCACAATCTGTTCTCCTATCTTTTCAATCTTCTCAACAGTTTACACATCATCATCGCCCACATCATCATCATCAACCATTTCCTCATCATCCACAACCACGACGTCTTCACCACCTGATCCACCTGCCGTACCAGTTGACTCCCCCTGAGATGTGGAAGTCCCAAGAGTTTGTTCAGTTCTTGGCAACTCACCACCTGCACCTTTCGATGCATTGGATCATCGTCTCTATCATGACTCTTCTTTGTTCTGAACTCGTCGCCCTTGCAGCTCGTCTCCCCCTGAGATGCTAAGAACTGTTTTAAAGCATCAAAAAGTTTACCGTGCTCAACAAGGAGGGACGATTGGATCTGATTTTCTGCTACAAGGCGCTGGATGGCTTGATTTTCTGCTACCGTGCTCAAAAAGTTTTCCCAACGAAGTGTTTGCTCCGATAGTTCTATTGAGATCTAGAAGATTAAATGGGTTACGAACACCTTAGAAACATGAAGTTTATCGGGTGTTAAAAGGGTTGCATGAACTAAGTTACGAATCGGACCAAAGAGGCTACTGATTAACACCATTAATATGAATTACAGGTTAAACCGATCCTACACACCTTTAACAACGGACAAGAAATAGATAAAAGGAGTTCGATTCAAGGATTAAGTTCGCCGAGGTCGGTGTTTGGTTATAAGTTCGCTGGGCTTTGAAAGTTTGTTAAGAGTTTGACCAGTTGACCCCTTATATAGGTTTGAGAGTACTCAGGCGAAGTTAAGGTTAACTTCGCTTACCCTTAACTTCGCCCCTGAAAAACTTCGCTCCTAAACCTTTCCAGTAAGTTCGCCTAACTTAATTTACAAAACAGGACCTTATAAATTTGATCAAAATGCAACTGTCATTTAAGAACCAAGTAACCAAGTTTTAAACCACAAAACAAAATATGCAATGAAAATTTTAGTAATTAAATAAACGGGATCAAATTTCAGTCTTGACGAGAACCTGCATGTTTTAGAAAAGATCCAAACAGGAATCATACTAATTAAGTGGCTGTCACATAGATCCATGTTCAGCGGTATTATGACATAAAGAAACAGGTTGTAAGCAGGTATAAAACTTAGTATGGTTTTCATCGCTTCTGTGATACGGATTAGGTTCAATTAAGCTCAAAATTTAGATGGACATCACATGAGAGATTGTGATGCCTCCTATCTATTCTCAAAGCGTATTTGGCTTTCCCAGAGTCACCCCGAGTTGACTTCGACCCGTAGTGTTTGATTAAACAGTAAGCACACATAGATCTTTAGAGTCTTCTTCCCGTTATCTTTCTTGCCTCTCGATTGATATTTAAAATAACATAAGCTTCAGAAGGCTTAACAACATTTTTTTTAATAAAGACTTAAATACAGCTTCAAATTATAGACAACTGCAAGTCCCGAATCTGGATCACTGCAGGTACTTGACCCTATCTTCTCGGGAACCAGAACACTCATGGGCTCGTGTATGACTAGGTAATCACTTTTCTGCCTATCATTCGGAAAGATGTATATGGAGACATGCACAACTCAGAATGATTCTCCACATTAAATCGAGGAGATTTAGTTTGTATCACTTCTACTTTTACGCACCATATAAAGCTACCATAACTTACAATGGCTGTTCTAGAGTCTTTTAGGCCTAATAACTTCACTAGTTAAGCACACAGAATTAGTTTTTCTATCACTTTCCAAGGTTGGATCAATTTTCTTTTAAACATTGTATTAAAATTTCTTACGAAGTTATAGACTTGAAAAATTATATCATCTCCCTAAAAAAAATTTAAAATTCTATCGCCTCGATCAAGGCAAAGTCTTCAGGTAAACGGCTATCCTGAAGATCCAATGGATCAACTGGACCGACCACATACGAGTATGTGTCCTTCTAACTAAGTATGAACGACTGTTTTTCAGCGAAAGAATAAAAACCCATCATAAACCGCCCCGGTCACTTTCAGTATTTTGGTTAATGGCTATCCTCATAATCTACTAGTAGAAGTAAGGACCAAACATATCCAAAGATGTGTCCTTCAAACTGAAGCAACCGACATAATTCTAAGCGATAGTGATGTTTTTTTTTACTAGTAAAAACGAAAAACAAGGTTACTCGGGATTGATCATCCCGTTCAGCTCAATAAGATTTTGAAAACGGGATCGATCAAACGCTTTAGTAAAAAGATCGGCGAAATTATCCAAAGAATCAACATTTTCAAGCACAATTAATTTCTTCTCAGCACAATCCCGTATAAAATGATGACAAATTTCAATATGTTTAGTTTTGCTGTGTTTGACGGGATTGTTAGTTACTGAGATTGCAACAGAGTTATCAATACAAATAGGAGTTTGAGTGAAATTCAGACCGTAATCGCGCAATTGCTGTTGTATCCAAAGAACCTGGGAGCAGCAGTTCGATACTGCCATGTACTCTGCTTCGCAGGTGGAAATGGCTACAGAGGTCTGCTTTTTGCACTGCCACGACACCAATCTTCCTCCCAGAAACTGACATCCACCGGTTGTTGACTTCCTGTTCTGATTGCAACCTCCATAGTCAGAATCTGTGTAAGCTACCAAATCCAGTTCTCCCCCTTTCGTGTACCACAATCCCAACTTAGGCTTGCCTTTAAGATACCGCAATATTCTCTTCACTCCCTTCATGTGAGATTCCTTCGGGCTTGCCTAAAAACGAGCACAAAGACAAACTGCAAACATAATATTAGGTCTAGATGCAGTTAAATACATTAAAGAACCTATGATTGCTCAATATTGGGTGGGATCCACGTCTTCATCACTGTCAGAATCACCACCCAGTTTGTGGTTGACGCAAACTGGAGTATCAAATGGGGTGCTATCGTCCATCTTGAAGCGTTTGAGCACATCATAGACGTATTTCGTTTGATGAATAAACATCCCATCTTTCTTCTGATCTACCTGCAATCCCAAAAAGAAAGTTAGTTCACCCATGGCGCTCATTTCAAACCTCTTTTTCATGACTGCTTCAAATTCCTGACACATGGTGACTTTTGATGCAGCAAAGATGATGTCACCCACATAGACTTGAATGAGTAGAAAATCTCCCCCTTTTCTCTTGACAAACAGCGTGCTATCGATCTTTCCTCTTTCGAACCCATTCTCAAGCAAGTAATCGGACAAGGTTGCGTACCAGGCACGAGGGGCCTGATAAATCTGTTGTAGGGTTTGATAAATCTGTTGTAGCCCATATAGAGCTTTACTCAGTTTGTACACATGATCAGGAAAATCAGGGTCAGGAAATCCTGGAGGTTGTTCAACATACACCACCTCATCGACTTTACCAATAAGAAAGGCACTTTTCACATCTAACTGGAACACTTTCATCTCTTCGTGTGCAACAAATGCCAAAAATAGTCGAATTGCCTCCAATCTTGCCACAGGAGCAAACACTTCGTTGTAGTCGATTCCTTCTTGCTGATTGAACCCTTTTACTACCAGCCTTGCCTTGTTCCGTATGATTATCCCTTTCTCATCTCTCTTACATTTAAAAACCCACTTTGTACCAATAGCATTTACATTCTTTGGTTTTTCAACTAATTTCCATACTTCCATCTTCTCGAACTGTGCTAACTCTTCTTGCATGGCTTCGACCCACGAGCTATCCTTTAGAGCCATTTGATAATTCTTCGGTTCAATCTTGCTGATGAAGCAGGTGTACAAGCATTCATTTATGATCCCCGTGTCATTAATGCTTGAGTAAACACATGTGTGTTCATCCAAACTCCTTCTTGTTTGAACACCGTCAGACAGATTACCTATCACGTTCTCCAAAGGGTGATTTTTGTGAATTCCAGTAGTCTGAACCGGACTGACTTCCAGATTGTTTTCTAAATTCGAAGAGAGTTCATCAATGGGTGATTGATGTTGAGAGTGAAATGGATTGTAGAATTCTTCTTCAGTAGAGGCAGCAGGAGTATCAACTGCACTTGACGAGGAAGGTTGACTTTCATCATATCGCGGACGTTGCACAATATTTTCCTCCTCGTCATACAGAATCTGTGAAGCAAGTTTCTCATCAACTTCTGCAAAATCCAAGTAAGGCACATTAAAAGATTTGAATAGTTTATCATAGTCGAAAGCTTCAGCGGGTCCCGTGCTAGGCCTTGGTGATTTGTAAATCGTAATGTCAGTGTTACATACCACCTCAACCTTGCTGTTCAATAAATTAAAGACTCTTCTGTTGGGTGTCCCAACAACATATCCGACTAAAATACCTTCGTCGGCTTTCTCACCAAATTTTGAGTTTGTCTTTAATATCGAACATGGGGACCCGAAAGGTTTGAGACCATTCAAGTTTGGATTTCTGCCATGCATGAGTTCATAACAAGTTTTATTTAATCTTTTAACAGTTAAAACACGATTAAGGATATAACAGGCTGTGGCAACATCTTCAGCCCAGAACACCACGGGAAGTTTAGCATCTGCCAGCATGGTTCTGGCTCCTTCGATTAGCGTTCTATTCTTCCTCTCAGCTACCCCATTTTGTTGCGGAGTATACGGGGCGCTGTACTGATGTTCTATCCCTTTCTGTAAGCAGAACATCTCCATCTGGTAGTTCTTGAATTCTGTACCATTATCACTCCTGATGTGCTTAACCTTTCTCCCAACAATATTTTCAACCTTGGTAATCAAGTTAATTACCAACTGAACTGTCTCATCCTTTGTCTTCAGAAAGTATACCCAAGAGTATCGAGAGTAATCGTCGGTTACAACCAAGCAATATGACGTTCCACCTAGACTCTTTACATTCACGGGACCAAAGAGATCCATGTGAAGTAGGTCTAGGGTACTGACAATTGAGTTAACCTTATTGGAGTGATGAGGTTTCTTGTGTTGCTTTCCTTTCTTGCACGACAAGCATTGATCTTCAAAGTTAAAATTTTTCAAGGGAACTCCAAGCACCAGCCCATTCTTGACAATGTAATTCATTTTGCGAAGATGTATATGTCCCGTTCTTCAATGCCATAACTCTGACTCGTACTCAGTTGCCTTTGACAGAAGACATGACTCTTCTGTTGTCATCTCAGTTGACTTCATATCCATCACATACGTGTTCTTTTCTCTTGGAGTTTTCATCACCACCTAGGCCTCTGGTATCTTGAAACCAGGATAAAGAACGATTGCCTCGTTTTTAGTGAAATGCACAGTGTATTCTTTATCACAAATCTGAGATACACTCAGCAAGTTATGCTTCAACTCTTCCACAAAATTCACCTTCTCTAACTTCATTCTTCCATTAGTCACAGTTCCAATACCACTGATTCTACCTCCACTCTCTCCAGCGAAACTAACCCTTCCTCCTTGAACAGATTTCCAGTCACGTAATAATTTCTTGTTACCAGTCATGTGCCAGGAACAGCCACTGTCAACAACCCACAGATTGTTTACAGCTTTGTTTGACTGTTCCTGCACAATTAAAGAAATAGATTAAAATCTGGGGACCCAAGACCAGCACCGGCATCCAGTACTTTGGTTGCCTAAAGTCAGTTTGAGGATGGTTTATGTAATTTCTGAAAGGAAACCTTCTCGAGATTTGACTATGAGTCCATCCGAGCCTTAGTGAATTTACTGAATTACAATTGTTGGTTTGGTAGTTAACTGGGGAAAAATGAGACCGATTTCTTTGAAATCTTGGATTAGTCCAATGTCTGAAATTTGGTGAGTTCGCATTCTTACCAGTGTCATAATTAATATTCCTTTTATTCTCAGCTTTCGGAGGCCTCATACCTCTAAATTTTCTCTGATTTAGAGGACAATCAGCAATAAGGTGTCCTACTTGATTGCATCTGAAACAACTTCTGTGTTCAACTTTCGTCTCAACAGTTGTTGCAGATGTTGAGGTTGCATTACTACCCGTTTGTCTAACATATGGTGGGACAAACGGATTTAGGGAAGAATTCTTTTCATCAGGCTTATATTCCTCCCCACGTTTTAGTAACACTACCTCTTCTTTTATCTCGCCCGATTCGGATGACTTGTCCGAATTTGATGAGACAGAGCTAGGGACAGAAATCTCAACCTTAGAAATTGACTTACTCGTTTCGCTCTTATTAACTTCAGGTTCTTTAGTCGAAATTTTGACTGGAACTGTCTGACTAATCTCAACATTAGCATATTGCTGATTACTAGGATTATAAGTATAGTTATTGTTATAAGGTGGTGGAACTTCAGATAATCCAATTCCCCCTTTGTTAACTGGGGAACGTTGAACACTTATGATGTGATCAAGCATTGCTGAAGAATTTCTAAATTGTTCAATTTTTCTGTTTAGTTCCACCACTTTTACCTGGTAATCAGATATCTGTTTATCTTTTTCAGCAATTAGTTTGGTTTTTTCTTCTAACACTTCATAACTAAGATCAATTACTTGTATTTTATCAGCTAGACTGGCTTTAAGACTTCTGATATCCTTCTCACTAGCTTTTATTTTTACC
The DNA here is from genome assembly GCF_021521415.1 of Bidens hawaiensis. Classification (NCBI taxonomy): domain Eukaryota; kingdom Viridiplantae; phylum Streptophyta; class Magnoliopsida; order Asterales; family Asteraceae; genus Bidens; species Bidens hawaiensis. The sequence continues at coordinate 69,142 of NW_027497116.1, read as the reverse complement.
GAGTAACTGTTTTCTCTAGTTTTAGTGTAGTGATGATCTTCTTTTAACGTTTTAAATTGTGCGTCCAAACTAACAAACTGATCAGTTACTGTTTTCAATTGTTCAGACATATTTTCACATTGTATACAATGAAGTTCAGAACTTACCTCAGAGAGCTGATCGTTCACTTCTGCCATATATGCTTGATTTTCTCCCGTCTCCCTCTCACTTCCTCCCGTTTCGATGTTTACCAAATTAGCCTGTTCGAACACTTCCTCAACTTGTATATTCCAGTTGTATCCACCATTATGTCTAGATACCATAGCCCTATTCTCACTACCTCCCCCATTCTGTTGTGCAGGCCTGTTCTGACTTCGTTCGACTCTCTCATTTGTACATTCCTTAGCAAAGTGACCATTCTGTTGATAGTTGTAACATCGAACCTTTGATTTATCAAACCCTGGTCTTTCTCCAACAAACTTTTCTACCTGTTTTCTTCATGAATCTCTTTACCCTTCTTACTATCATAGCCATCTGCCACTGCAGATCCATCTCCTCCAAATCATCAGCATCGATCTGATCATAGTCTTCATCCAAAGTTGCAGGGTCGACCATTTTACCTTTGATGTAGTTCTCATAAGATGTAATGAAGGATGCATATAGAGCAAACTGTTGTTCAGCTGATTTAACACTCATGGGCATCTGTGAGTAATTGTAGCTTGGAACATTTGACGAGAAATTTCCAGTTGTGGCTTGAGGTTTTGAAGGATTACTACCTCCTCCTACGAAACATACGTCACCATCCATATTGAGAATCACATGACCATTACGAGTTGAGTTTGAGTTTGATTCTCCCTTTGAGTAGTAGGCAGAGGATTCTGATTTTGAACTTGAACTTGGAGTGACTTTCGCACCATACATTCCCGGATCCTGAACCTGATCAGTTGGTGTCTCCTTCCGAACCATGTTAAGTTCAAAATTTCGTAACTTATTGACTGCTGTTTCCAAATCAATATTGGCAAAGTCTTTATCCTCTCTCATCAAAACCGTGTACATTTCCCATTTCGGTGGAAGAGCATCAAGCAGTTTCTCTACTATCTCATCTTCTTTATATTCAATGGAGTAATTACTAAGTTCGGTCATCAAGTGATAATATCTTGTGATGATATCGTCAAGTGATTCATTTTTCAAATACTTGAATACAGAGAATTGAGTTTTTAGCAGCTTTGTCTTGGAAACACGTATCCCCACATTACCTTCATATCTATTTTCTAGTGCTTCCCATAGCTCTCTAGCAGTTTTGTACTTCTTGAAGGTATGAATAATCTCTTGTGGAAGAGCCATTGTTATTGCTGCATGAGCTTTACTTTCTGCCTCATACATTTTCTTTTCCTCCTCTTCCATCTTACTGTACTTCTTAATTTGATCACGACCTTCAAACAAGGATGTTGGTGGAATGTATCTGTCTTGAATGCAAACCCACATCTTAGCATCTTGATACTTCACATACTGTTCAAACCGATCTTTCCATGCAACGAAATCGGTACCCTTAAGCATTTTTGGAGCTTTAGTTGCTGAACCGGCTTAAACCTCCATTTTGACCAGTTCTGTAAAGTTTATTGAAGTCATAGTTGAGAGGAACACAACTTGAAATACAAAGAAAGTATATTTTTTTTTTATTTTTGTAAACAGTTCTCAGGTAGCGAAGTTATTATAACTTCGCTTGAGGATAAGTTCGCTTGAACTCAACTTCGCTTATACTCAACTTCGCCTGACAACTTAACTTCGCTTAACTTCCTAACTTCGCTGTTGACAACTTCGCCTTCTCTATAACTTCGCTTAAACCTTATAAGTTCGCTTAAACCCTACGTATTGTGACGGCAACTTCGCCTGATGAACACAAGGTTTTTGCAGGTTTTAATTGGACGTATTGCGAGGTATGCGAAGGTGTATTGGGTTTATATTTGATGGTGGGATATGGGCAAGACACAAAAACTAGGTATTTCAACATAAACTCGTTCTGCGAATAGTCGAACGGAACGATCTTACCACCCGTGTGATAATCCCGAACCACACAATCACAAGCAAATGCTTTGATACCAATTGTAGGTTCCCAGCCGGATCTACACAGGAGTATCTCGTAACACGAGGGTGCGGAATCCCCACGTAATACAATACGGGCGTAAGATATAAGATACGTTGAACCGATAAGCAAACACATGTTACAATACTAATAAACACGTTTGTATTGCAACACTTCAACACGTGATATCAATGATCACTTACACGTTCTGGAAAAAACTTAACCAAAACAAAGCCGAAGTGAGGATATATAATCCTCGACAACTTCGCCTAACAGACTAGGCGAAGTTGTCATAACTTCGCTTGCCACCAAGTTCGCCTACATCCCAGGTGAACTTGTGTAAATCAATATTCAAAATCAAAACAAACAATCTAACACGATTACAGACACATACAAAACACTAGATACTGAACTACTGACATTATGCACCAACAGACACTTAACCCTCTAAAACTTTATATAATTTCGTTTATCTTCTATAATTCAATTACATTCCGATTTATTTTAAATACCAACGAAACTTGGCATGTTACACGTTTTGATGATAACACGTGTTCCGGGCCATAATGACTTCATTTACGCATTCTAAAACGGTCCAAACATGATCATTCGTCTCATCTCATTCCAAACATCTTGCTTACGTTCAAGTTTACATTTTTCTTACATAGTAAGGTCTGATTTGCCTTAGTATCGAATCCTAGGGCAACCCCACCTAAAACTTAACCTTTACATCTAAAACGTATCTTTTAGGGTTTAGATTTGGTTAAAATATGTACCATCACGAGATCTTAGACGGATTTCTTTTTGTTTGATGTTGCTTCGAACACGAAATCCAACATTTCTTCAACTCAGATCTAGGTCCGAAATGATAAGAGTGTTTTGTGTGTGTTTTTTAGTGTGTTATGAAAGCTAGGAGATGGAAATGAGGGTTTAAGGGTGTTTATATACCCTTAGGCCCAGGGATCTAAGACCCATCACTGTCCCTTATTCCAATTGTCCAACCCCACACCCTGTTATTTTTATTTAACTTAACTAAATAATAACGCACCATTAAGTAAACGAATTTTTGTTATTTATTATTATAAAAAGTAGGATGTTACACTTCACTGTTTATCGTTAATTTTTTTTTAATATTTATTTTTAAACTTAAAATTATTTTTACATATTAAAAATAGGTTAACTAATTTACAAAGCTATTACATTTTTAAAAACATGTAAACTTTTATTTATATATATATATATATATATCCTTATAGCTAAATTTATTTTTTCATACTTAAAAATCATATTTAAAAATATGTTAACTTGTTTACAAATTTGTTGCATATTTAAAAACATGTTACTTCTTTAAACATATGTAAACATATTTAAAAATACGTTAACTTATTTACAAAGTTGTTACATGTTTGAAAACATGCAAACTTATTTAAATAAATAAATAAATGTGTATATATATACTATATTAAAATACATATAGGAAGTGCAAAATAGTCATTTGACCAAACTCTTAAAAATAAGAGTTTTACAACACTTATAACATAGTGTACAAGCCATAAAGCCTTGAATCCCCTTTCAAAACTCCCACCTCCTTTTCAAACCCTAATCCAATTCAAAATTCAAACCAAACATCCGTCTCTCTTTATGTATCTCTGTATCTCATCTGAGGCGAAAATTCAAATGCACTCTCTTTCTAGATAAAAGGCAAAGCAGATCTAGAGAAGAAATTGATAGTTTAATTGTAAGTCCGGAGGTTGACGAAAATTGGTAAAATACCGGCGAGGTAAGCAATCGCGATGGTGGTTCTGGCAGTACATGGTGATATAATTAATAGTATCCAGGCGATGAGGCTGAGAGTTAAGTAGGCACTTTGCAAGTCATCCCTCTCTGGTAATCTTTTGTTGTCTATGTATCATCCTTTTGTTGGAAGTCCTGAAAAGTTTATTTCTAGGGTTTCATGTACCAAGAGAGTTTATAATTCACACTGCTTCAGAATTTTAAAAATGAGGTTAGGGCATGTAATTCATTCCTAATTGCTAGTGAAGGAAAGCTAATTATTTAACACCAAAAATACTTTCTGTGACCCTAGCTAATCGCTCGTTAATAGCGGAATAGGTAATTTACATCTACTTGTAGTGTTTTAGATTTCATTTATAACCGGATAACTTTCAAAATCATATAGAGATCATTTTTGAAATATTTCCCATACCGTGAAATCTATAATTGGACAAGACAAATGTTTTCAAAGAATGAGAGCATCTGAAATGTAAAATTCGAAGTATGAAATTTGATGGTGAAACTAGACTAAGTGAATCCGTGTATTGGTGTCGAACAGACATAAATGTTGGGATGAAACGTCGCAACTTGGTAGAGGAGTTAGCGTATAACCGCCTTGGTTACCTTGGGTACCAATTTTACTTTGGTAGTTGTCCCAACAGCTACCGAATTTCCTCAACCCCTACCGACTATCAAAGTCACTACCAATCTTTAGAGTCACTACCTGATTTCAAATTTCCTACCGAACGACATTAAATTTCAATGATCTTTTCTGATTTAGTACCATTTCAAACAGCCTTTTCCCTTCCATGCCAGGGACGTTGTCACTAGGACTGCACAAGTGGCCAACCCCTTGTTGCCTCTACTCCTTTCAACTGCCAAATAACATACAGAGGTTTCTCAATACCGAAGTCACAATAGTCTTGGGCAGGTGTGCACGCAACAACTCCTAACTTGAAATAATATATATTGTGAATTTTAATTTGATCTACAAGTAAATCCAATATACCATGGACCAAGTCAATGATGTTTGGTTTATAAAACAATTGATCACATATTGAAGTGTAGCACCCTAAATTTAAAAACAAATTTAATACATGATTTAGTGCAAAAAATGGTCTAGAAATCAGAGGACTGTTCATGAAAGAAAGCGACAGATACGTTGATATTGAAGGGTTGATAGGTCTAAACAAACCACTATTGATTGCGAGTTGGGTTATAGTCTGATGAGCGGAGAAAAGTATATAACCAGAGGGCTAACAGGTCTGGAAATCGGAGACTGTTCACAAAAGAAAATAAATAAGAAGACAAGACCAGGTTACAGATTAAACCGAAAAGTGATGTCTGCGAATCGTGCAATTTCTAACTGTAGATGACTAATGTGGCTGCAATCTAGTTCCATAAACACAAAAAAAGAACCAAACTGATAAAAAAATATGATCTATTTCACTTTAAATTTTGCTATACCATACAAAACCACTCAAGTTTAATTATTTTTTATTGCCCAGGAATTGATATAGGATAATGAATTGCAAAAAAAAAAAAGAAAGAAAAAAGAGGATCAAAACATGTGCAATTGATCAACATATTTCTTCTTATTAGATTTGATTGATACAAACTAATCAAAAGTGTTATATATACAATTTAGATCAATTACATTAATCCGACTACTAAAACTAATTACAACTGAAACCTAAGTTTACTAACCGGAATTTAAATTAATCGGGATTAAACCCAAACATGAAAATAATTGTCTCGAAATCTATATATCAACACTAAAACTAGCTTTATAAGTTATCCGTTTCCATTTCACTGAGAAGATTGAGCACTTATCAGATTCATTGAGTATCCGGATGTCACAAAACTAGCGCTCTCCACAGGATTTCTTTGAGGAACCGCATGTCTAAATCAAGAAAAAAAGAGTTAGAGAAGTGTGTGTGTTTGCCATTGTAAAAAGAAAAGAAAAAACTTACCATAGACTTTGATTTCCTTTCTCCACCCTTTGGAACCTGCTTACTACTACTAGCTCCTCCCAACTGCTGTAAAAAGCAATGAGTATGTTATAGAATTTGCTCAGTTATATTATGATTTATTTAAAAGCAATAGTACCATTTCGAATAAATAAACTTTTATTTTGGCTCACCTCCTAGTCACCGTATCAATATTGAGAAATCTGTCTAGGACAGAATTGACATTAGTCAACGCACTCCTCCTTTTCCTCTTCCTTAATTCCCCGTCAATTCCCAAATCAATCTACAAATTAACAAAGCTACACAATCTAGCATTTTGGAAGAAGATGGATCTTAGTAGTTAAAAATATTCAACATTTATTGTTACCTTAGGAACAATTTCATCGCTGCCGAACTCCAGCGTTGGGGTTGGATCCAAGTTTAGGTGAGGATACAAGAATCTAAGTACAGTTGATTGAAATTTCTGGAATGAAAGAAATGAAAATGTCAGATAATCATAACCACTAATTGCGTAGTTTGATAGAAAGAACAACTGCTTACCAACGTGTCACTATGATTTTCAGACATTGATGACATGTCCTCGATGATATTTTTAAACCCCATTTTCAAGGGGATTGTATCAGCTCCCGCACCTGCACAAAAAGAAAATTAACTCTTTCTCAAATAGTATTTGATAAAAAAAAGCTTCACATGAAAAAAGAAACTATTACCGCTTGCAGTTTGTCGTTGATTATACATATATATATATATGTGTGTGTGTGTTTTCTTAGCAGAAATAAATGATAAAAGGCAGATCAATAAGAATCACGGTCGATTTTACCTAAAAGTTATAAAAAAATTGTGGTTATTAAAATAGGATAAAAAAAATTTTCCTAAGCAGTTACTTTGACATCCAAAAAATCAGTTCCAAAAATTGACTTCGAGTTTTAGACTCAATCTCAATACCTGTTATATATATATATATATATATATATATATATATATATATATATATATATATATCTTGCTCAAAGTTTCAAATTATCTTCAAAAATGAAATTGATCTAAGTGGTTAAGATTAATAAAATGATTAATTTATTAACAGTTACCTAACGAGATGTCTTCTGAAATCCTATGAACAGTCACCGATCGCTTTTCGAAATACTGCAAGATGATACAGATCATTCTTCAATACCAATTCTAATTGAATAAAAGTGATTAAAAGAATTTAAAATCAAGTTATACCAATTTTGCGAGATCATCCGGAGGCCTGTTTTCATCAAACATTCCGATGGCTGCAGTGGTGTGTTGAATATCTATTACCCGACGAAGAAAATAATAAAGATCAGTAGGGTTTTATAATAGTTAGTGGTGTTAAGCTACAAATATATGATATCTTTGCATTTAATTGAAATATTCTGATTCATTTTTCATTATAACCCCTTCCTTTTACTCCTATTTGTATATTTCAACATATCTATCCGTTCATATTTTAAAGAAATTAATGCTATGTTCTTTTTCTTTTATTGCGTAACTATCTTTTAATATGCATAGACGAGCAAGAACACATATGTTAATTATCTAAAAACTACTTTATATATGCTTACAAACTTTGTAACTTTTCCGTATCTATGAACTAGTGAAGCTATTAAACCTCAACGACTAAACTTGTCGGATTTGAGTTTATATATGTGGCAACGATCTAGCTCAAGATTTGTCTCATCATTTGGCAACTTTATCTATGATGATTAATTTCGATTCTAACATTGTCGGATTTGAGTTTATATATGAGCTAATTACTAGTGTTTTCTAATTAAAATTAATTAATATATTCGTAAGAGTATCATTTGAAGTAAGATTGCACTACTAGAAAAATATATGAATCTTACTGACTGATGAATCAAATGGATTATTAATACAAAAGTTATTCATAAAGTCGTCTAAACAACAACCATATCCAATAAATCCTGTATGTAAGGTCTAAAGTCCGGAGAGGATATGATGTAGGCAAACCTTTTCTCTATAGAGTACTGTTTTCAAAGAAACCCCAGCACTAGTATAAATTGTTTACAACCCATGGGCCCTAAAAATCAAATAATCAATAAACTAAGTCACATCATTCTGCAATTTCCGATCAAAGCCATCCATAACAAGACAAAGATCTTAGATATTCATAAAATATTTCAAACAAAGTTCTCTCGAGGATTCCAAAAAAAAATGCATGCAGAACGCGTTGCATACGATTTAACAGTCCTGATCAAAAGGCAACTGTACTTGAAAATGTGAAGTTGTTGTTCTTTCAATTTGGATCCAAATTTATGATTGTACTTATATGTGTTTGTGTATTTTGCATGTGGACTTATTTGATTGTCAATGGGAGAGAATGGGTTTAAGTGCAAGTATGAAGGTGACCGTGAGCTTAAGGCTTATGGGCTGAAGGTTTTTGAAATGGGAAAGTAATTAAGTGTAAAATGGTTTATAGAAGAAAGAAACGTTAGTGAAGATTTATAGGAGATCTGCCATTTGAAATGGTAGATCACATATAATATATAGGCCTTGTCAGTTCTTATTATCTGATGAGATGAGTTGGACATTCAGCATGTGATATGTCATTTCAAATGACGGATCTGGTACATATTTTATGTGTTCCGCTATTTGAAAAAGCGGATGTCAGTTTGTCAGATCCGCCAGTTTGAGTTTGGCTGGCGGTTCACCATTCCCAATCTAGCTTATCCCTATATGTCAAGATATTTTGACAGATATCCGTCATTTGAAATGACAGGTGTTCTGTTGACATCTGTCATTTTAAATGACAGATGTAAATAGTGACACGTGAATAGTGACAACCTTATTGACTTTTGATGTGAGAAGTACTCTTTTTGAATTTGAATATTAACTCTTTTTTTGTTTTTAAAAAGTAATTTATTTAAATAATAATTAGTTATATGATTATTATAATTAAATAGTAGTGTGAATAATTATATTAGTTTTTAAATATTAATAATAGTAATTAATTATATATTGTAATACGTTTTTAATTTTAAGATGAGAAATAAGGCTAGTCGCGTTGGTAATCTAAATTAGCCGCTCAAAATAAATATATGAAATGACAACTTGCGATAGAATTTTTAATAATAAAAGTAAAATTATATTAGTCATTTTAACAATCAATATTGATAATACCAATCATGTTATTTAATATAAAAATATTAATAAAAAAAACAAAAATAAACATTAATATATTAAAAGAATAAGCTGTCATATCCGGGTCAGATCTATTAGTATGGTTAGTGTTCACATTTGCCATTTGAAATAGCGGATGTCCAGATCACACTTGTCATTTCAAATGACAGAACTCAGTATTATCAAAAAATCACTTGTAAAAAATATGATAATACTTAACTAAATTACATTTACTAGTACAAATATAGTATTGATTTTAGAAATTAAATATCAATAATACTAATCATATTTTTAATATAAAAAAACTAATAAATAACATAAAAACAAATTAATATAATAAGTAAAATGAAAGCTTATAAGAATAAATTGTCAAAACTTGGTCAAATCTGTGGTATGGTAGTACAAGTATTGTTCACACTTGTCATTTGAAATGACGGATAATCAACTGACATGTGCCACTTCAAATGATAGATGTCTATCAAATGGTATTTTTTTAATAATTAAAATCAAAATTAAAATTAATAACATATTAGTATTTTTAATGATGCACATTATTTAATAACAATTAATTAAAATATTTTATAAATAATGATTACTTAAAAAGTGAAATAAAATTAAAAAATATTAGAAAAAGTGAGACTGACAAAGTATTCATACTTGTCATTTGAATATGTGGATGTTAATAAGACACTTGCAATTTCAAATGACAGATGTTTGTCAAATGGTATTTTTTAATAATTAACATTAAAATTAAAAATATATTACAATATATAATTAATTGTTATTATTAATATTTGAATACTGATATAATAATTCACACTATTATATAATATTAATAATTATTATTATATCTAATTATTATTTAAATAAATTACATTTTAAAAAGGAAAAAGCGTTAATATTCAATTTCAAAAAGAGTACTTCTCACATCAAAAGTCAGGCAGGGCTCTCACTATTCATATGTGTCATTTTAAATGATGGATATCTGTTAAAATATCTTTTGACATATAGGGACTACATTGGGAATGGTGAGCGCGGATGTGAGAAACTGACATCCGTCATTTCAAATGATGGAACACAGAAAATATGTATCAAATCCGCCATTTGAAATGGCGAATTCACCTGTTGAATGTGCAACTCGACAATGCTTGTTATTATATGTGATCCGCCATTTCAAATGGCGGATCTCCTATAAACCTTCACTAACATTTCTCTTATAAACCGTTTTACACTAAATTATTTTCCCATTTCAAAAAAAATCCCTGGATTTGGTTTATGTGTGTTTGTATTGGATAAAAGCGAGTTTAGATTTCCTTAGCGCGCTCCATGTTCTTCCGGTCTCCATCAGATCTTTATCAAGAGCACATTGTATGATCAACCTTCGTTTTGAACAGTCCATTCTGCTCATATATCTTTCTTTGTCTTCTACACGTTTTTTCGTGTAATTCATTTGTTATCAAATTTGTGTACAGCAGTTAGTTTTGAGAGTACTTTGAGTCTATCAAAAAATTATGGATTGTTGAAATTAAAATAAAGGCCGCGTACAGAAAAGATCATAATCAAAATCAATCAAGAACATTATTAATACAAGAGGTACATGGATTGCATAATCGATAAAATAATTGTAGAAACGAAAGCCATGTGACGAATCCAATGCTACTATTATTACAAGTTCTGGCACACAAGAAGAATGTGCAGAAATAAAAAAAGGTTGGACGAAATCACAATATTGATGCGAACCATGAAAGTTAAAATTCTCAATATTTAACATACAGCACCAACCAAAAAGAAGCAAATGAAAATGTTAACCAAAGGGAATCACACAAAGATACCAAATATCATTCAACATCCGAATCAATTACATCATGAATTTGATAAACTAAATCTAACAAATTCCACTGATCGATCCAAATGCAAACACTTTCTTCTAGTGTAATCAAAGGACCCTTGACTCTAATGCTGACTTTTCACTTTTTCTGGAACAAGAATGTTTTTCCGCGTGAATCATACCTACACTCAATGTACCGAAATCCTAATAATAAAAAAGAAACAAGTATTATGATTGATGAAAGGCAAACTAAAATAAATAATAATCTATAACAATTAATTATATATTGTAATATATTTTTAATTTTAATGTTAATTATTAAAAATACCCTTTGACAAACATCTGTCATTTGAAATTGCAAGTGTCTTCTTAACATCCGCATATTCAAATGACAAGTATGAATACTTTGTCAGTCTCACTTTTTTTAATATTTTTTTAATTTTATTTCACTTTTTAAGTAATCATTATTTATAAAATATTTTAATTAATTGTTATTAAATAATGTGTATCATTAAAAATACTAATATGTTATTAATTTTAATGTTGATTTTAATTATTAAAAAATACCATTTGACCGACAGCCATCATTTGAAGTGGCACGTGTTAGTTGATATCCGTCATTTCAAATGACAAGTGTAAACAATACTTGTACTGCCATACTACAGATTTGACCAAGTTTTAACAATTTATTCTTTTAAGCTTTCATTTTACTTATTATATTAATTTGTTTTTATGTTATTTATTAGTTTTTTTATATTAAAAAATATGATTAGTATTATTGATATTTAATTTCTAAAATCAATACTATATTTGTACTAGTAAATGTAATTTAGTTAAGTATTACCATATTTTTTACAAGTGATTTTTTGATAATACTGAGTTCTGTCAATTTGAAATGACAAGTGTGATCTGGACATCCGTCATTTCAAATGACAAATGTGAACACTAACCGTACTAACAGATCTGACCCGGATATGACAGCTTATTCTTTTAATATATTAATGTTGTTTTTTGTTTTTTTTATTAGTATTTTTATATTAAATAACATGATTGGTATTATCAATATTGATTGTTAAAATGACTAATATAATTTTACTTTTATTATTAAAAATTCTATCGCAAATTGTCATTTCATATATTTATTTTGAGCGGCTAATTTAGATTACCAACGCGACTAGCCTTATTTCTCATCTTAAAATTAAAAACGTATTACAATATATAATTAATTATTATTATTAATATTTAAAAACTAATATAATTATTCACACTATTATTTAATTATAATAATTATATAACTAATTATTATTTAAATAAATTACATTTTAAAAACAAAAAAGAGATAATATTTAAATTCAAAAAGAGTACTTCTCACATCAAAAGTCAATAAGGTTGTCACTGTTCACGTGTCACTATTTACATCTTGTCATTTAAAATGACAGTTGTCAAGAGAACACCTGTCATTTCAAATGACGGATATCTGTCAAAATATCTTTTGACATACAGGGATAAGCTAGATTGGGAATGGTGAACCGCCAGTCAAACTCAAACTGGCGGATCTGACAAACTGATATCTGTTTTTTCAAATAGCGAAACACATAAAATATGTACCAGATCCGTCATTTGAAATGACATATCACATGCTGAATGTCCAACTCATCTCATCAGATAATAAGAACTGGCAAGGCCTATATATTATATGTGATCTCCCATTTCAAATGGCAGATCTCCTATAAATCTTCACTAACGTTTCTTTCTTCTATAAACCATTTTACACTTAATTATTTTCCCATTTCAAAAACCTTCGGCCCATAAGCCTTAAGCTCACGGTCACCTTCATACTTGCACTTAAACCCATTATCTCCCATTAACCATCAGATAAGTCCACATACAAAATACACAAACACATATAAGTACAATCATAAATTTGGATCCAAATTGAAAGAACAACTTCACATTTTCAAGTACAGATGCCTTTTGATCAGGACTGTTAAATCGTATGCAACGCGTTCTGCATGCATTTTTTTTTGGAATCCTCGAGAGAACTTTGTTTGAAATATTTTATGAATATCTAAGATCTTTGTCTTGTTATGGATGGCTTTGTTTTTGGAATCCTCGAGAGAACTTTGTTTTTTCTTTTATATTACTGGCCCTACGTGTGTTTGTAGTTTTTAGTGATCTCGCAAGAGTGTAGAGGCGTTTTCTCCATTCAAAGTGCCAGAGGCGTTTTCTCGCAAGAGTGTAGTTTGTAGTGATCTCGCAAAAATGTTTTTAGATATGCACCAGACATCGAGTTGGACACCTTACCGGCCCAATGGCCGGACCAGATTTTGACCCATATGACACTATAAGTTATATATATATATATATATATATATAATTATTTTTTTTTAAATCCGTTATTTAAAAAATACTTTTAAAACAAAAGAAAGTAAATAATAATTCTATATAAACAAAGTATTAACAAATAATACTAAAATAAAAATAATAAATATGCAGAATAATAAGAAAACTAGATATAATCAACATCAAATGCAAAGTGCAGTATGTGTTTTAAATTTTGGTATTTTTGTATTTCTAATGATAAACGGCGAACAACATTCATGGAGTAATAAATAAACAAATCAAAATCAGATTTTCAAAAAAACCCAACTCTTCGCCCTAAATCGATCCTAACTCACGAATTCGTTCTCTGATTGCGAACTGGATGAAGCTTGATTGGGTGTTTGAAGCTATGGTTCCTTCAATTACGAGTTCGAAGCTTTATCAATCGCTATTGTTCATCAGTAGTCTTCTTCTGCTTGTTCGTCTAGCAACCTCCATTTCCCCTAATATCTTCATTCTCTACAGGTTTGTGTGCTTCTTCCTCCACTCTAAATGTCTGATTATCAATTAATTCGAGATGAATTGGTACTGTATTTGTTAATTAATGTTTGATTATTATTCATTAACTCGCTTTATGCCTTCCATATGCAGTTTTTGAGTTTGGTGTTTATTGTGGACCGTTGAGATTGTTAGCATTGGAAGTTGCAAAACGATTAAATAAAGCAAACGTTCCATGTGATTTAATTACCGGGCAAGAAAAGAGATTGTTGATGGCGCGAGGCATAAAACTGTCACAATTGAGATGGCTGATGCCAGCTTTAATTATGTGTGTGACGTTATTGATGAAATTCAGGTTTGTATTAAACTTTTAGTATTAGAAGGAATACTAAGTAATTGTTTATGTATGTTACTACACAAACTGATAGAACCTCAAAATTAGATTCTTTGATTAAACTGAAACAAGTACAGATAGTGCCCAATTTCGAGAATGGGTGATCTCCGAATAACAAAGGTTTAGAACCCAAATCTGATAAACATAAAACATACCCTTCAAAAACCCCCCTAAAACAATATTAATAGAGATAATAACTGGCCCATAACTGACCCTAAATTTTTGCTACTCATTTAGTCACTACCCTAAGATTCTGATAATTGCTTTGACCCAGCTTTGGGGTCGTATCACAAACACTATCTTATATATATATATATATATATATATATATATATATATATATATATATATATATATATATATATATATATTTCTTTATATATGTAGATGATAGGGTGCAGGTCACATGGCTTTTCATTTACATGTGCTCTTTTAGGGATCCAGCTGATGAGCTTCACTTGAGTCGAGATGCCGCTGCGGTCCCGCTAAATCAGAAAATTTTTAAGTGTGAAGGGTGATAATAGTGAGTGATGTTTGTGAATTATATGTTTCGTTTTAGCACTCGTATATCTATATTGTTCTATACGTACAATATTATGATCGACTTTCACCATTAGTGTCATCTAAATGCATCTCAGATCTTTTTCAGATATTAGAATAGGTGATTGTATTGCTACTTTTTCACGCCATAAAATATGCAAACTAAAGGTGTGACCTGAATCTTAATGTATGAATAATATTATTGGAGGAGTGCTAGTGAAGTGATCGGTGAAAACATGTTTGTTATATATTTATTAGAAAAAAATTGAAGATGATGGATGACATTTTTTTTTAGTAGTTTATGACCCGTTGCCTCCAGAGACATGAACAAGGCATCTTTTTGTTCACAATTATTATTTTGCTTCTACTTTTCATGAAGCTTCTGACTTCTGTGGTAATGAGGTTATGATCCTTTCATTAATTTATATAATTATGTTGCATTATGTGTTTCTAAATTTGAACTGATATGTTTTGTAAAACTACAGGCAACAATGTTCAATGATGAAAGTAGCAAGTTTGATGTTCTTGTAGGAAGTGATACCATTGGCATGGGCCTTAATCTTAACATTTCCAGAATTATATTTTCAGAAATGAAGAAATTTGATGGACTAGAAATGCGATAACCTTCTATACCAGAAATTAAAACATCTCTGGGAACTGTTACTACTTTATAACACATACATATAATGCACCTATTAAATTTGACATTTTTATGTTAAATTTATATTCATATTCTAGGCAGATCTGGTAGATACGGATCTAAATTTCCAGTTGGTGAAGTAACTTGCTTGGATGATAAAAAGACCTACCCTTAATTCATTTCTCACTAAGTTGCCATCTCCAGTTCTAGAGGTAATGTTTTTTAATTTCTGTTTATTCAATTTTGATTATTTTTTATAGTTATTTTATTGTATGATAAAGTATTTTGTTTATGATGTAGAGTGCTGGATTATTTCCCACTTTTGATCTCCTATACATGTATTCTTGTTCACACCTCAATTGTGGTCTTTGCCAAATTATGGTTGATTATTGCTTATTTATCAAAGAGTTTATTATTGTATTGTTGTTTTCCAGTGCGATATTCGGTTCAATTTGTTAATTGCAGTCTTTGATTATCTTTTGTCAGGAAAAATTTGTGGAGTATGCAAAGTTATTAGAATATTGCTAATTGTGAAGAAATGTTGGTATGCTCTTCATACTGTTTTGAGATTCATACTATTTTAATGCTAGTTTTGCTACATTTTCTAGATAATATAATTATTTTATATTATTATGACTAACCAAGATGACTTTTGAGTTTTGACCCATTTTGACTAGTCATGGATAATAAAAACTTTTAATCCATTTGACCCATTTGACTCTTAGACTAAATCTATTTATAAAAATTATTTAGTGAAGCCCGAAGAACATAGAACCATATGAGCCGATTCCAGAAGAAGACGATTCAGGAGCGAAGGTTGTGATAGAGGAGGACGGAAACGGAATTTTGTCAAGTTAATCCACTTTCACTAATGAACAAGTTAGGGTTAAGTCAGAGCATACTGTTCAAGAGGAGAGAGGTGAGTTTTTTTTCCTTTAAATGATTAAAAATATTTATACTTGATTATGATGGCAAAATAGGTGAATTAAAATTGGTTTGGATAAAAAAAGGGTATTTGTCTAGTTGGGTCAGGTCGGGTCGTTTTGAGCTTTTTCCTCATCCCTAATAGGGTCCATATTGTTTGCAAATTGAAAATTCTTTGTTTTTTTTGTTAGGTACATCGCATGAATATTGAAGATTGTGAAAGAGGTCGTTCATGAATGCAATGAAGTTTTCAATTTTTACTCAGATATTTATTAGTTTTCGTTTTTACATGTTTGATATTTAGACTTAACTTGAGACTTATTAGACATTTGGTATATACTTGGAATATGATCAAACTTTTAAATGTGGTGAGGACGTTTTGTATAGGCAGATAAGAAAGTGTCACTAAGTCCAAAGTTAGTAGTGGCAAACAAAAAAAAAGTGTCATTAAGAGCCCATAATAGTGGCGAAAATAGTGCCAGTAAAAGTCTAGAAAGTAGTGGCAAACGAAAAAAAGTGCCACTAAAGCCCATAAGTTTGCGGCATACAAAAAAAGTGCCACTACCCATAAGTTTCTAGTGGCATACGATAAAAGTGCCACTAAAAACCCAGAAAGGCAGTGGCAAACCAAAAAAGTGCCACTAAAGTCCAAAAGTTTTAGTGGCAGACGAAAAAAGTGTCACTAAAACGCAAAAAGGTTTTAGTATCAAACGAAAAAAAATGCCACTAAAACTCTAAAAGTTTGTAGTGGCAGACGAAAATAGTGTCACTAAAAGGCTTTAGTGGTAGCGCTTCTAGTGGCACTTTTTTTTGTGTCACTCATTCCAACAAGGTTCTTTAGTGGCACTTATTTGGTTTCTTGTGACACTTTTTGTGTGCCATTAAATGGCTTTTTATTTGTAGTGTCTCTTTGTTAAATACGAATTAATCATACTTTATATTTCCTACGTTTGCATCCTTCAAGAGCACCGTTGCTTAAACAAAATTCCTGAAGTAGGAGCCACATGTTAATGCATACCTATATCAAGTTAGATATTATAAATGTTTTAAGGAAATAAAAGTGACATCGCTTTTAAATTTAACAAACAATTTGCTACCAACTGAGGCATTGGATCGAAACCAGGAGGTAGATATCCACTCAAGATCGGCTGCTTTTGGTATATAGTTGAAGCAACCTTACCAGCATTAACATTATGCTCTGTCAGCTGCAATATCGAAAGTAAATATAGAATTACTGGTATAAATAAAACATTAATAACTTAAAAAAAAAAAAGTGGCACAAACCTTTTTTCTAGTGATATCAATAAACCTTGCTTTTGGTATATAACTTAACCTTGACTTCGACACCGACTTCCGATTTTTTTTGCCTTGGAACCGGAATGTTTTTCCGGTACAAAACCTAATAAACCGATTAAAAATATTAGAACGAATACCAGGTGCATCGAATCAATCCCGAAAATTTCCTTCGACATTTAGACTCGATCTTAATAAATGTTATACTCTTAGTTACACACAATTTCATTTTATAGAGTAGGGGTGTGCGAATAAACGGCAAGATGATGTTACAAACTTTGTCTATAGATATTATATTGCAGTTCGAATAATCAGCTCAAAATTTAAATAAATAACGTTATTTTCAATTGATCGAGAACAGTCACCTGAAATCCTATGAACAGTCACCGATCGTTCTTCAATATTCTGCAAAATGATACCAATTATAAGTTAGCATGTCATCATGATCAGGAAAAAAATAGAAAAACAATTTTGATTAAAAGAATATAAAATAATATACCACATAAGCCGCCGATTTTGCGAGATCATCTGCAGGTATGTTTTGATCAAACATGGATGACAAAGATATAGGTTGTCTGATTGTCTGTTGAATATTGGTGAAAAAAACAGTAACACAGATAGGGTTTTATAATAGTAAAGTGTTAGGCTACAAAGATATATATGATATCTTTGCGTTTAATTGCAATATTCTCATTCTTTTTCATTCTAACCCCTCTATTTTACTCCTATTTATTTTTTTCTACATATCTATCCGTTCATATTTTAAAACAATTAATGCTATATTCTTTTCTTTTTTAGCGTAGCTATCTTTCAGGATGCACGGGCGAGCAAGAACGTATAAGTTAATTTTATGTTCTTGCATAGTGATGCGAACCCTTGTTTAAAGGATGACATATATAATTAAGTAAACGTGTGGCTCTAAAAACAACTTGAACGTATATATGAATTAGTGAAGCTATTAAATCTCAACGACTAAAATTGTCGGTTTTTTGGTGTATATATGTGGCAACGATCTAGTTAAAGATTTGCCTCATCATTTGGCAACTTTTTCTATGGTGATTAATCTTGATTTAGAAAAGTTCTAATAATTACACATACTCCGGATACCTCTCTAATTTTCATATAATTTGTTCTCGATAACTTTCTAAGAGTAACATTCATTGATATCACCTAGTGTTTTTAACAAAGTTGACCAAGTAATTTGCGTAAGTGGCAAATTTCACATGTGTGCTTACTCGGTGTATAATAACATTAAGTTGTGTGTGACGCTCACTCCATTTCAATGTCTGCTAGAACATGTGGTCGATTAATGCTATAATTAACAGAATCAAAATATGCAAGTCACTGAATATAAAAATCCATTTAGGAATCTATCCGCGTAATGTAGTACCAATTTATTTGTATTAATTATGTATGATCTATTGTCACATTTCTCTCAAGTTTTGCACTAAGAAGTCATTCTCGAATGGGAGATATGAGGGATGACCCTGACTTGCCAGGGTTCGAGTACTGATCTCACCCGATTTTACTGGCTTCTCGTTGTCGTGTTGTTTGGCGGGTGTGGGGGTCAGGTTTTATCTGGTGAATCCCTCAACAGATGGAACGCTAGGGGCTCCGTCCGTCCGGACTAGTGGCCGGCTAGGGCTACCTTTAGCCAATGGGGGCCGCGTACGGGGTCCCAGCGTTACTTAGTTGGCCGTTCAAAAAAATAATTCTCGAATGAATATACAAGTCATATATATTCATTCATTGGCTTTTTGATTCTATCCTATAGAAATCGAATAAAAAACCTTAACCTAGTTTCGCCTCTGCCTTGCACACCAAGTTTTGCGCCAACCCGTTCCATAATTAATTAAGTCATGTTCTTGTTTTGTTTTGCACCCGTTTCTCCGAATTTGATCTAGGATAACAAGATTTGAGATCAAGGAGTCAGCACGTTTCCTTATTTGATCTGAAAACAAGATTAGTTATGCGGGATTTTATAATTAATTTAATTTTATGATTTTTATAATTCTTAACTCCTTATCAGTTATTTTCATTATTCCTATCACATGTAATTCTTTTCAGGGTGATCCCATCTGGTCCGGCTGATTTGATATAAAAAATACAAAAGACGAATCATTAATTATCGTTGAATTGGACAAACCTCCCGGTTTTTGGGTTTTATGCAAAAATAAATAAATAAATGCTCTTATGAAAGGATTATTAATGAATATTTGTTAACCGTCGATTCGGTTAACATGGTCAGTTCCAAAATTTGACCTTAAAACCAAACCATAAGCACTCAACCATTAAAAGCGAAAAATATATACTTGTTTTAACCTTCCAGAAAGAACCAGGTGTCACCATGCTAGAGATACCAATGGGTCAGGTTTGAGACGGGTTTAGATAGCCCCAACCACGTGCCTAAATATAAGGTTTGAGACGGGTTTAGACAGCGGTTGAATACATCATTATGTTCGGTACATGCGAAACCGTGCGCCTGATAGAACCCGGAAATCGAATTGATGAAATAGTGGATAGTTGGCCTGATTCCAGATAGGTTAGATCTCCAAAATAAAATAAAATATTTTTTATAGTAATTGATAAAACATGGATATGAGAAACAAAGGAAATATACAGCTATTTATTCTAGTAATTGATGAAACAGTGAATAATTGGCCTTATTCGAGATAGCCTTGATGGGTATGTTGTTTGAGTCAACTGCCTTACCTCTTCCCATCCTCCTAAGTGCAGTATGCAATTCTTCCGGTGTGATCCGTCAACAATAGCAATTATTCGGGTGTTGTCGTTGAAAGGTTTCTTCTGGCATCTTCTTCTTGGTAAACCCTCCCATTGTTAAAAAAAAGGTTGTAGAAGTATGTTTGCCATCATAGCTTGATGTCATGCTCCTTAACCAGTGCATGCCCATTCATACCCTTTATAAACTTCACATGCCCTAGATCTTGCCTTCTACGCTCCCTGGCTTTGGAATCTTAAGCATAGCATGTTCCCCCTCTTTTGTTTCTAAACGTTCATACATTCGTTTCTAGGCCACGTTCTTTGCTTCCAATACTGCTTTCTTCGCCTCTTTCCTGGCAGTTTTGTAAGTTTCCCTCAATCCCACTCGTTCCTCCTCATTCGTGCACCTCATAAGCTCCCTAAAACTTCCATGCTTGTCCCTTATGTAACTTTTAATTAGTTTAAAATAACATTTGTGTATGTTTAATAAATTAATATAATATACAAGACATAACTAATTTTAAAGATATACACCTAGGTAAATGTGCATAAACAAAAGTTTATTTATTTATTTTTCTATTAGTTATTATCTTAGAACCCGTGTACACATAATGAAAATATAAATATATATAATTATTTTATGTATATCTTTTACACTATAAAATGAGGATTTTATAATTCTTCAATTTGAGTATCCTATTACTATATACTTTTTTTCATTATAAAAAATAACATGTTACGTGATTACCGGTATGT
Source organism: Bidens hawaiensis (assembly GCF_021521415.1). Classification (NCBI taxonomy): domain Eukaryota; kingdom Viridiplantae; phylum Streptophyta; class Magnoliopsida; order Asterales; family Asteraceae; genus Bidens; species Bidens hawaiensis. Next base: position 48,259 of record NW_027497116.1, on the reverse strand, counting down.
TTCTCACTGAATTACGTGGGCATCTCTCTAGTGTGCATGTGTGTTTATACACCCACATTCATTTGGATATATAAGCCTTGTAATCATGCATATAGTACATATATGCGCTTCTTTGTCCCTAAGGGGACATTCTGCAGTAAACTGGTATGTTCACCAACCAGGTAGTTATGGGATTTAATCACGTGTAGTGAAGATGCAATGATTTTAGGAGTAGAGTATGTGTAAAGTAGAGAGTGTGTTCACGAGTAAAATATAAAATAGAAAATATGTGCCTCTTCAACAAAAAATTGTCAATATTTTCTTTCGTAGTATATGTGATGACATAGTAAAAAGAAGTGCGGTGGTTAAATGGTTACACTCTTGTAGTCAGTGGCGGATCCAGAAATGTTTGCCAATGGGTGCCAATAAAGGTTAGCCAATGAGTCTAGTTAAACTAAAACGGGTCGACCCAAGATGGGTCAGGTCAAACCAAAATGAAGTGGGTAAAAAAGTTACATCAAATATATGCATAGAAATTGAAGCAACAAATTTCATTAAAGATAATAAACAAAATACATATTAAAATTAACCTTTATGTGATTTTATCTTTTGGAAACAGTTAATTATAGCTTCATTCATAACACCTGCAAGTGTTTTTTTTTTCATTTTATTAATAGTTTAGAATTATTAATCATTAAAATGAAACTCTGAATAAATTCATATTTCGGTCTAATTAGAAAAAATTACAAATTTTGTTCCTTTGAATTACATAGATTATGGAATGAGTCCTTTATCAAAAATAGTTTCACTCTTTGTCCTTTATTTGAATGTTTGCAATGGTTTTTGTCCTTTAAGCTAACGCCCGTTAACTTTTCCCGTTAAACAGCCCCATATCCATAAAACATGATGGACATAATAGTCATTTCCCCTGCCCTTATCTTTCCTCATCCTCACCTATTCAACTTCAACACACTTAAAATAATTAACACCCTCAATAATTTAGAAACCCTAATCACACATCATCTTCTCTCTCTCTAATCACACACTCCATTCTCTCTGTCTCATAATACTCTGGACTCCACGACTCCACTTCCATGGCGGATTCAGCCAAGTATACACCCATTAGTAGTAGTAATAATAATAATAATAAGACATAATTACAAATTTTGTCCTTTAAAATAAGACGAATTACGGTTCGTGTCCTTTTCTAAGTTTCCTTGCAGGCGGTGTACTTTAAACTTTTTTTTCCTACAAGTTTTGTCCTTTACGCTAACTGGGTTAGAAAAACTCAGTTAAATACCCTCACGTGAGACGCATGTGAGGGCATTTTTGTCATTTCGTATGTACCTGCAAACTTCATCATCCACCACACCAAAATCAAATCAAAACCCAGATTCAATCTCCATCCAATCATCAAACCCATCTCTCAATTCCCCCAAATCCCCAATTTCTAGGGTTTTTCAAATCTAAATCCTCAAATCTCCAATTCATCCTCCAATTCGATCCAATTCCTCAAATTCAATTAGCCTCGTCAGAGAGGAGGTGGTTTCCGGCGGTGGTGGCGATGGCCGTGAAATGGTGGTGCCTGAACAAACACGTGTGAGAGAAGAAGTTGATCAACAACAACAACATATAATGGCTATGCCAGATAGACCGTATAGGAAATTTATTCGGTTATGTGAACGCCAACGACTGGATCTTAACAGACAAGTACAAGGTGCTCAAAGAACCATTAGAAAGAACCAGTTGAAATCTCTTTTTCAGTGGCGTAAGAAGCTTCTAGAATCTCACTAGGCTATTCGTGATGCACGGACTTCACGTAACAAGGGTGTTGCTAAGTATCATGAGAAGATGTTGAGGGAATTCTGGAATGAAGATGATGATCTAAGTAAAAGAATGGAAGCTTTGAAGAATAATGATGTTGAGAGGTATAGAGAGATTCTTCTAGAGCAACAAAATAATGTTCCCAGTGAGGCTGCCGAGAGATACGAGGTTTTATCCTCGTTTTTATCTTAGACTGAAGATTATCTTAACAAACTTGGTGGCAAACTTACGGCTGCCAAGAATCAACAGGAGGCTGACGAGGCTAATTGAATTTGAGGAATTGGATCGAATTGGAGGATGAATTGGAGATTTGAGGATTTAGATTTGAAAAACCCTAGAAATTGGGGATTTGGGGGAATTGAGAGATGGGTTTGATGATTGGATGGAGATTGAATCTGGGTTTTGATTTGATTTTGGTGTGGTGGATGATGAAGTTTGCAGGTACATACGAAATGACAAAAATGCCCTCACATGCGTCTCACGTGAGGGTATTTAACTGAGTTTTTCTAACCCAGTTAGCGTAAAGGACAAAACTTGTAGGAAAAAAAAGTTTAAAGTACACCGCCTGCAAGGAAACTTAGAAAAGGACACGAACCGTAATTCGTCTTATTTTAAAGGACAAAATTTGTAATTCTGTCTAATAATAATAATGGAACAACTGAAGCTTCAGATTTCAAGTTCCCCAAATTATTCACCTTCAGAACTGAAAAAAGGCTTTTGCCTACGTATTCATTGCTATCTTCATCGCTTTCACTGTGTTTTTAGCTTTCAATCCTTCACAAAACCCTTCGTCTCCATGGTTTTCCAATATCTTTAATGGGTCAAGCTTCAAAATCCCAAGTTCTAAAGCAAATAGTACAGATGGGTCTGTTGGATCTCAGTTTTCTTCCGTTTATTCTTACTTTTTTAACAGCAATTCAACCCAATTGAACCCGAATTTAAACGGTATTGGTACTGGATCAGCCTCCGTTCTCGCCGCTTCTACGGCGGCCCTATCTTCATCAAACACTAATCCATCCGTTCAGGGATAACCCATCCACAAACTACAACCCACATCCTCCGCCACCACCACGGACCACCGCTCTCTCTCCGCCGGATAATCCTCCGAATTTGAACACTAATATCATGGGTTTGAATACCCTTAAGGTTCTTAATTTATGGTTTAATCAGGTATGGGAGAAGATGAGATTTTGGTGGTTCAGTTTAATGGCTGCTAGAATTTGGGGAAAAAGAGGGATAGTAGAAAGTACATAGAGATCTAGTGTGTGTGGGGGTAAGGATTTAAAATTTTGTTTTTGTTTTTGTTTTTGTTTTTGTTTTTGTTTTTGTTTAATATTTTTGTAAATAAATAGATAAATTGACCAAAATGCCCTTATGTGCATGACACATGGAGAGATTTAACGAAAAAGGTGGATGGCCGTTAGTGTAAAGGACTAAAAGCGAGACGAAAATGCATATAAAGGATAAAGAGTGAAACTCATTTTCAAAAAGGACCAATTCCATAATTTTGCTAATTTAAAATGACAAAATTTGTAATTTTTTCGTCTAATTATTATAACAGTCATATTAGACTCAATCACAAAAACAATCTGGACGACATATACTTGATCAGATGTGAAAACTTGTTCTTCTCTTACTCCTTTACAACAAGATTCCAAATTTCCAATTTATGATGTGGTTAGACAATTAAGCAATTTGGGCTTAATTGTTAATTTTCAAAACAAAATAAAATTTATACTTGAAAAGTTGAGCTAAAAAGGTTGAGTTTGGGGCACTGAACATAACAAGTACGGGTACATGGATCGTTGTACTTAATATATTAGAAGTTTATAACATAAACTAGAGATTTGAGTGGGTGCCTACGTTCCCCCTAACCCAACACTGAATCCGCCCTTGCTTGTAGTTCGACTAATTATTTATAGAATTTATTTAAATTCATGTAGTTTCTATAATATCAATTAATAACTTTTGCTAAATTATTTGGTTCATTTTTTTATTTATGGTACTCTTATACTTATTTCGCCTATTGGGCAAGTGCATTTGGGCTAATTGTATCAATATGTTGAATAAAACATTGCATTTTAAATGACGAAAGATCAAATCTTGTACAGTAACAAATAATTTAAAACAACCATAAAAAAAGAACTTTATGTGAAGGACTTAATAACCAAGTTTGGACCAAGTTTGTTAAGCAGTTATATATATATGTGTGTGTGTGTGTGTGAGACAGTATGAATAATAATATATAGCTAACAATATCATTTAAATTACACACTTTTACAATATTACATCATATTAAATTATTTTATTACATGACTTTTATTACACCACAAATTGGGTAGACTTCTGGGACAAAACCTTATAAATTGAGTGCCACTTCCCACAATCATTATCAGTTTTTAAGAAAACATCCTCTAGAATCTCTCTTTTCCCAAGGTGTTTGTCAATATTCCTCAAAGGAAAACATCAACATCATATCAACACACGAACCCTTTCTTCTTCTCCTATTTCAATTTACGTAAATGGTTGTCTCGTTCACTATTTCAAAGAAGGGAAAGAGATGCAGACCTCAACCGGTAGAGGAGGTTAACACCAATGAACAAGATCAAGATTTTCTTAATTGATAATGGAGAACCTTCAACTCAAGGCCAGAACCCGAATCAAGATCAGAACCAATACCAGACCCAGAACGAGAACCAGGCGTGTTTTCTCATTATCGTGGCAGATGGAAAAAAGATACCTACATTGGTGTTCGGCGAGCAGCTAGATGGGATATCCGACCTACTGTCTTATCATGTGCAGTATGCAGCTTGGCGTACTATACAATGTCAACTTATCCATCAAGAAAAGAAATGAGTTTACTGTATCCTACTATCCTGTAAAATGGCCTCAATCAGAATGGCAGTGTTTAAAGGTGAGTTATTATTCTGTTCATATTTTAAGACACTAGTTTATAGGGGTGTAAACAGGCTGATCAAGCTACTTGAGATCGGTTCAAGCTCAAACAAGCTCGAGCCTAATTAGCTTGTTTAATAAACGAGCCTGAGCTCGAGCCGGCTATATATACTTGGCTAGGCGCCGCTCGTGAGCCTAAACAATCATATTTTATAAAAAATTAATAGTTTTATATAAATATACATAATTATGATATTGTATTATATTTAAAGTTATAATTGTATTTGAAAGGAAAATTGGTTTTAAATAATTTCAATTATGCGCTATTGGCAAATATATGTCCGAACTAAAGGTGTATTTTTTTCCAACGGTCCGCTAGGCATGCCATGTAAGCAACAAACTAACGGAGTTAACTATCCATTAGTCGTGGACTGTATACATGTATATGAATAAAGTAATTAATAGATAAAAACAAGTTGAGCTTGAGCTCTAATAAGCTGAAGGATAAAAAAAGAAGCTGATTGTGTTTTTTGAATTAGCTTCGTCACCTAAATTTGACGAAGCTAACAAATCGCTGCCAAAAACCCCCGACTAAACTTAATTCAGTTTAGGGGAGTAAGTAGAATAACAATTAACTTGAATATTCAGTGGTTAACCTACGGTTTTTGGCGCCAATCACCATGTTAACCACCAAATCTTAATGTATTTATGTGTTCCTATGTACTCAATATTAATCACCAAGATATTTGATTAAACTCTATCCTTTAATTGTGTTATGTTACTTTACAAATTGTTGTATAATCGCACCGTTAAATTTGATCGTGTTTTTATCAATCACTGGATGTTATAAATGAAAGAATTCGTAGATTATCTTCCGTGGCCCCTAACAGTCTATTAACTCCTTAATAGCAATGAAAAATATAAAAAGCAGATAAGTTACTCGTTCGATTTTACTTAAAAAATATAAACATATTTCTGGTTACCAAACGGGATATTATAATTACTCAAAAGTTATAAATTTTTAATCTTGCTCAAAATTTTATCTTTATCTTCAAAAATTAAATAAAAAACCTTATTTTCAATAGATCAAAGTGATGAATAAAAAGCTGAATTTATTAACAGTTACCTGAAGAGATGTCTTCTGAAATCCTATGAACAGTCACCGATCGTTCATCAAAACCCTGCAAGATGATACAGAATCTAAGTTAGCATGTCATGGTCATGAAAAAAAAAGCAGTTTCTAATCACAACTTTGAACAATAACAAGATAAAAATTGATCTGACAATGAGAATAACATGCTAGGGTTTTATAATGTATAGTGTTACGCTAGAAAGATTAGATATCTTTGCATTTAATTGTAATATTCACATTATTTTTTTCAATCTAGTCCCTCCCTTTACTTCTATTTGTTTATTTATACATATCTATATGTTCATGTATATTTTAAAAGAGTTAATTTTGTGCTCTCCCAAGTCCTACTAAAGAATACACAAATGAGATACATTAAATATACATATGTTGTTAATTTATTCCAACATATATTTTTGTGTAACATCACGACTTTTAATGGTTGGTATACCAACGATACCATTGATCGACACAATAATCTCTGATGCTTGTATGTTTCAATAAAACTTGTTATTAATCAGATTGTAAAAAAGAAAAAAAAAGTTAGTTTATTTTTTAGCAAGATATATACAATTTCTGTTGTATTCAATTTCTACTTCATCTTGTTTGATTTTGTATACGTAGATTTGATTGTGTGTGTGTGTCTAATACGATCATGTCTCCACACAAGATCAAATAGATCATGTTTCTAACAATGGTAACCGGATCTTATCAATTGTACTAGGTTACTTCAAGTCACATTATGTTTTAAAAAGTTATTTTGATGTTAATGATGTGAACGGTTTACATTTCTTGTTTTTGAACTTTATTTTTAATGATGTGGATTTACAAAAGATTCTTGTGTACCCAAAATAGATGCCTTTGATGATGATGAGCCATTGGACAATAATGAAACTGATATTTGGTGTCGGTGTTTGCAGCTTTAACACATACCTACATTTTTATGAACATATTAGAGCATCTACAACAGGCTTCGGTTCCCTAGGTCTGGATCCAGGTGGCAATATACAAACTTGGAGGACACAAACTTTCTTGTTGTGGAGTAAAGCCCATGAAGACAAGTTTGTCTCTACAAACTTGCAAAGGGCTAGGTGAGCTGGTGGCGTCTATTATCTCTCCTCACTCACATACACACATATATTATATATATATATATATATATATATATATACACGCACACACACATTTTAATATTTTTAATAGGGTTTGTGGAAATTTGTTGTTGTGGAATTGATAATGGTGATTGCTTGAGTGAATTGATCGTCTGAGTGTGTTCGCGAAGTTCGAGGAGATGTTCTGATACTTTATATATGGTCTCTATAGGTCCTAAGCATGGATCAAACAACAAACAACTAGAGTTCTTGGATCACTAATCGAGATCTCAGATCTTGTTTGGTTTGATTTATTTCCAGAAGTAGAAAGTAGAGAGGGAAAATTCTCGGTCAGTGCATTTCACAGAGGACGAGTTTAAAGCATTGCAGGTTCAAGTTAGAGAAATGAATTTGCTTCGAGAAAGTAATGTACAGCTTAGAGAAGAAAATCGTCACAATTTTGAAGAATGCCAGAAACTACGTCAGTTAAACCATAATGCTAAAATTGAAGTCGAGAAGTTAAACGGTTTGCTTGTTGAAAGGCAAAACGAGGTGGAAGCTTGTAAAAGAGAAATAGAGGTGCAAAAGAAAGACATGAAAGATCGAGAAGCGAGAGTCAAAGGGCTGCATGGATCCTGAAGATTTTGGTCGAATGCAAACAGAATTTCAACATATAAATGTGAAATTATCAGAGAAAGATGTACAGTTGGAGGAGATTAAGAAACTTGTTTCTGAAAAACAAGATATGATAATACAGTTGGAACAGGATCTTGAAAGAAGCAAAGTGGAATTAGAGGCAAGAGAGTCGAAGATAAACAATGTTGTGCAAACCGAGAGTTCACTGAAAGCAGAAAAGATGTTGAAACGTAAGTGTGACACACACTTTGGTGAAAGAAAAGGAAGAATCTAGAACTTTCTAAAGAGTTGGTTGATTCTAACCAGGTGAAAAGAAGCAATGTAGACAGTTTGGGTGAGCGGATTCAAATGCTTGAAAAAACTGTTGAAAAGTTAAGACAAGAGTCTAGAGAAAAAGATACACGAATACAGATGTTGGAGAAAGTTGTTGAACGGTTAAGAGAAGATGTCAAAAAGGGTAAAGAAGAAGTCAAAAGTGAAAAAGCAAAGAATCAAAAAACTGATATGGAAAAATTAAAAATGGCACAAGACTTGGAGAAACACGCTTAAAAACATATCAGATGAAACTCGAGGGTGACTCGTTTGATGACCTGGCTGCTGATTGTTTTCGTGTTTTAAACACGTTGAAAATCAACTATCCAATGTGTTTGGAGTTATCATTCCTACAGATACACCGTCAGTTGACTCGAGTGCACCATCACGTGCCGCCACTAACGAGGCGGTTACTACTACCATAGCATCGGTAGTACTGCCAGCTCAAGTTGCATCAAAACCAAAAGTTGAACCTCGAAAACTTGCACGGAATTTAATCCGTCCTCTTATTACAGCTCAAGATGCAGATATGCCAGATGCTGATAGTAATGCCCAGTCCTCTGTACGGAAACGCCCTTCAGATGAACCAGAAGGCTCAAATGCAAGTGACGTCGCTGACGTGGCTCCACCTCAAGTTAAGAAGCTCAGAGGTTTGGAACAAGCACATGAGGGCGCTGATGTACCTGAAACTGTCTCTGAAGAGTCTCCGGTCAATGTGGAAGATGCAAGTCAAACTATAAAAGATGATACTGGAAGAGGTGAGGGGGTTGATTCTGGTGACGTGCATGCGGTTGATGATCAAACTGATAATATTGGTGACGAGAATGTGACGAAAACTGAAACCGAGGTTTCTGAGGACCACCCTAAGATTCCTGAGGTTAAGGACTCGCAATTGCAGCCAGTAACAGGTAATTAATCTTACGATAGTATCGTATATAAATCATATATTTACACTTTGTATACTCCTATTACGAAACTTATGTTATTAACTGTCTAATACAGGTGAAGGTGGAAGTGATCATGATGATGGAGAAATGGGTTCGTCAGATGAAGACGGAATTACTGAAGAACCCGAGTTAACTATGGAGGACAATGAAGACAAAAATGAGGAAGAAGGTGAAACTGAGGTAGAAGAGACTGCTTCCGAGACTTCAACAGATAAGTTCAAGGATGATGGGAATGATGAATCAGGATCCATGGTTGTAGAGTCTGTTGATGTTGTTAGTGGCGTTTCCGCATCAGCGGGGCCCACAGAAGTAAAACCAGAGGAACCGGTTGTTGATACGGGTTTTCCCACCACTGATAGAGCAAGGAGGTCTCTGAAAAGGCCGTTTCGAGGGCAATATTCATCGCCTGTCACTAGGAGTCGTGGAAGGAGTCCACGTGGTCGAGCCCGTGGTGGACGCACTGGCCGTGGTCGTGGCCAGACACCTGGTTCTCAAGGTATGTGAAATTTGTTTCTATTATCTTTTTGCAATGTCATTAGATCTTTATATTTTTATAGTGGAGTAAACTATAATTTTCGCAATTATCTTTTTGGTAAGTAAAAGTATGTAACGACTGCTTATAAAACCTGTAGGAATGTGATGCACGCTGTGGCCCCACGCCTGATGTTGACTCATGTGATTTATCCATTGTCAGGTACGTAATTTGTATATATATACTTGTGTTTATATACTCTGTTTCATTTCTGTTAAATAGTTGCATAACTTTATTAAGCATATTGAATGCAGAAGGGTGGGGCAATACATATATGAAAGTAAAATACTAAAATTTTGTAATAAAGCTAAAGAAGTTGATTCTAGTCTTTTGGATAGAGGTATGTTTTGGAGATTTTTCCATCCAGGCATTTTGTTTCATATACATTTTTTAATCATATATATTTAATATATATATATGTGTGTGTGTTTTGTTGAATGTGGAAATTAGCAGGTGGAGTTGTTACAAACTTGAATCTAAAGTTTTGGACCGGCAAGGATTTCTGCTAATTTCAAAGTCAGTCATCTGCATGCATATAACTTTCTGAGTACATCTACTGTTTTGTTTTGACGCCTCGATGACTAGTTTTTGGTATGAATCATGGCGGTTTTGGTGGGAGCTGAAGTATATGGAATTAATTGGCACGTTAATTTTTCTATTTGGTAACGCTTGCATTTAAAACTTGTTACTTGCTAGTTACATATTCTTGAAGTTTTGGGTAATTTGTTGATAGATCGAGTTCCTCGGCATATTTGATCATAGCTAGCGGTATCTTGATCGAGAAGATTATGTGCATATTGGCTGTCATGTTTTTGGCAATATGACAGGTGGCTAGTAAATGACCAGGCTATTATTATGTGTTAGTGTTGACTCTTTTTTTTTTTTTTGCTTGGTTTTTAGCAAATATCCGCTAACCAAGCTTGGCAAAACGGATGGGTTGGGTAATGGGTCAAAATGGGTTTGATTTAGAACCCGTTGATTTAAAATAAGTCCAATTTTATCGGGTCAAAACATGTTTTACTAAAAGAAAGTCCCCAAAAAGTTTACCGTAGACTACGGTAGCAAAATCTGTTGAATAACATTGTGTTAATTGTTTTAGAAGATTTGGCCGCTGGGTTGGACAGTCTCCGACTCTGGATAATCGATGTTGAATAATCGATTTTTTCATGTAAGAATATTCGACCCAAGTATCAAGAACGAGCAAGTAATTATGAAATTAAAAGTGGTAAATCAAGGGAGACAATTAAACTAAATTTATATGTTATCCAGTTATATACAAATTGATTATTTATATATTGGAAAATTTAATAATTTACAGTTCTGTAATTTTAGTTAGCGGATAATTTGAGGAATTTAAAACATTTTGGCGAAATTAAAATTGTGGGTTAAAGATTTAAACTATTTATTCTTATAAAAGAATACGTTCATAATTTGTAGTTTTAATTAGTTAACATATTTTGTAATCTACCATATATATGGTAACCATTCGTTCATTGAATTATTTACATGAACCTGTTTTAAGTAATGCATCTATCTCGAGGTGCACAAAATACCCGATTCCAGACTTGACTCGGAACCGGTTCCTTCTCGTACCGTACCTGCGGGCACGACCTAGTATTAGATATTTTCCAGAGCTGTATCGGATGTTATGGCCCGGTAGGGTCGGGTTTTGACCGGGTATTTCCGGTTCCGGTTTCGATGGGCCCAGTTCTCTCCATCACTTGTTAACTTTTCATTATCAAACCTTAATTTAATTTCTCTCATCTACATATTCTCCGTCCGTTGATGCTGGTCTGTCCTCTCCATACTGGTTAACTTATGATTACCACCCACCATCGTCAACCTCTCTTCTCATGCATCAACTAGCAACGTCACCTACATCAACCGCCCCTTTTACATAAGACAAATATCTATGTTCATATTTGTTCGTTTTAAAAAATTAACATGTTCCTGTTCGTTTATGTTTATTCGTTAAAAATCTAAAAAGCTTACACATCTCAATTGAAAGAGCCCAAACATTAAAATATATAATGAATGTAACAAACTAGTTTATACATATTACATCAAAACAAAACTACGTTAAAAAAATAAACAAATTATTACAAAATCTAAAATAGCAATAAAATAATTAAAAATAAATCCCAAATATACCAACACATGAGCTCAAACTAGTAAAGCTATAATTCATTGTGATCATACAACTAACAATGATATAACATCATTAATTAATTATGTTTTCTAATAAAAATAATAAATGTTTTTTAAATGTATTTTATAAATAGACTAGGTTAGCTACCCGTGTAGCACACGGGTTAAATAAATAAATTTATTCAAATGATAACACAATGTAAAATACAACAAATATCTTCGACAAATATAAATATATAATATATGGTAAAATGAATAACACAATAAACAATATGGAAATAAAAAGTTGTTACAAAATTCATAAATTTCAAATATTTCTTTATACATAATATTTGTAGTTTTATTTGTAACCTTATTTTCTATATCAAAACTTAATAGTTTCACAATGTTTCTGTTTTTAACTCTAGATAATGCAATAAATAACTGACCATAAGCTAAAATAAATTGTCTAAGAAACAAACCAACAATCTATAATGATTGACATTAGTTTTTATTAATCTTAATTGCAATAATGAATAAATAAATAATGTGATAATTTCATTCTTTGAAATTAATTATTTTAGCTAAAGGTGTAGGATTTTTTTTAAGAATAGAAGATGAGTTCCAATATTACTTTTCGATATGATTTCAGCTTCTGTAGCACGGTTATCATATTGTATTTTCATATTTAGTTTAGTTTCATTGCATATACCAATTTTCTAGTTAATATTTTAAGCAACATCACTTCAACATCAGCTTTTATGACTAACCTAAACCTTAGATTTTGAGTCATTTAAAACATCAGGAAACTAATCGAAGAAACGTGGATCTACTCACTGGTAGCAGATCTACTTTCCTCGGGTGTGATTATACTATTTCACCGATGGTTCTTCTGGGTCTGTGTTCTTCCACCTACAAAATGAACAGCGCCGTTACTTACCCCTCAGAAAGGGACAGAGGGGTCCTCTTTGGGGTAACCCTCCGGCGTGAGAATCAGTATATTTGTGGAGAAGATAATAATGTGTGTAAGAGAATCTCAAGAGTATTGCTGAATAGCTTAATACCCTCTGATTGTGAGACTGTCTGTTTGTATGTAACTGCTTTGTGAGTGAAAGTAATTCAATATGATTGAATGTGTTATCACTGCTTGTAACTGTCAATGATTGAGTATGAATGTGTCATCAAAGTGGAGTTGATGCTGTATTTATAGTGCTAGGGTTACCACCGGTTGGGCTCAACCTCGTTGGCTTCCTCCAATCGCACTGCGCCACGTGTCCTCTGGGACACCTGGCGCTTTCTCGTTGGTTGTAATCACGTGGTAACACATGTGTCATGCTGAGTTGTCGACCTTTCATTTGGCAGCTATCAACATCAGCATATTCTTTCTCCTTAAAAAGATGCCTTCTGGAAGGTTGTCTGACGTGCACAATCAAGGTTGCCTAATCCTGATTTGGATAAGGACGAGGTTGATTATGCGCACGTGTGATATGCGCCCATCCTGAGGATGCGCGAGGTCTTCTCTTTATTCTCACGCGCAGATATTTCATGCGCAGATGTGATATGCACGAGCATGTGATATGCGCCGCGCGCTGATGCGCTGCGCGCATATGTGATGCGCGAGCATATGTGTGCCTGGGCAGATGCGATATACACGGGCATGTGATATGCGCCGCGCGCTGATGCGCCGCGCGCATATGTGATGCGCGAGCATATGTGTGCCTGGGCATATGATGCCTGTGCATGTTTTGTATGCGCCATGCGCATAGGTTTTGGCTTTGTGCCTTCATAATGTCTTTATCTTGTGGGTTGACCCGCCTTGCTCGGTGTTGAGGCGGGTACATACCTCTTCAAGCCCCCCCCAGTCTAATGTGTGTCTTATCTCGTGCGAGCGCAGTAAGATGGATATTAGACTTACTGATTTTTGTCTTTTAATGGGGTTTTGTCGTTTTCCTGGTTGCTTCCATCGTTGCGCGAAGTTCTATCCATTTGGTTGAAAACGAAGGGTCCAAACACGGGGTTAGTTGGTGGTGACGTGCGCCGTAAACGTGTCAGACGTTTCGTGTGCTCGAGGTGCTACAGTTGCCTTTCACGTCCCCTCACACAGCTGTCTTGAACACGTGTCGCGCTCGCATTGGTTAGCACCTGCGAGTGGGGGCGCGTCTCTGCTCCGTGGCAGGTCCGTTACGTTTTTATGTCCCCTCAACAGTGTTAGGGACACGTGCCGCGCCCTCGTTGGCTTACACCTGCGAGTGGGGGCGCGTGAAATCCCATCAGTTACCACTTTTCTCTCTCCTGGGCCTATAAAAGCAGGCCCTTAGGAAATTTTTATCTTCATCTTCATTGTTTCAAATTTTCTATTTTCTGCCTTTCATATTCTAAATTGAGTATATTCATCTTTTCGATTTTTCGATTATCTGCTGGTGCAGTTGTATGTCTGATAGTTCAGACTCGTCTAGCCCCTCAATCACCTCTGTTGCCTCTTGAAGACGCCGTGTGAAGTCTGTGGTGATGTCGACATTGAAGCAAAAGGGGAAAGGGAAGAGGGTTGTTGAGACCACATCGGAGGAAGTAGGGAGGACCAAGGCCACCAAAAGGTGGAATGAAATCCTCTGCAAATTGAAGCAGGCCGATCTCGACAACCTCATCGCCTCTCAGGGCTTTCCCACCCTGTTTGGCTGCATGTTGCCTAGGTCCGGGCAAACGGCGGCGGACCCGCCTGCCGGCTATATATCCCTATATAGCCACTTTTTCACCCACTGCAACCTTCGTCTCCCGATGACAAGGTTTGTGGGTGCACTGCTGAAGTTCTATGGGATTCATATATCCCAAGTCCATCCGTTTGGACTCGTGCGCGTGACTCACTTTGAGTTCATGTGCAAATCCCAGCGCGAGGAACCCACTCCTCGGCGCTTTCAATATTTTTACAAGCCCAAGATCCAGGACAATTGGATCTCTTTCATTCCTCGCAGTCAGAAAGTGAAGTGCTCCACTGTTTCATTCAAGAGCCTTCATGACTGGTCTGAGAGGTTCTTTTACATAAGGGCTGGTGTGATCCCCATCCGTATGACCATGCGCTCTATCTCTTCTGCGCCTGCGGATGAGGGTGTCCTCAAGAACCCAACTGGCGCCTGGGTTAAGAAACTGACCGCCGAACCATCCCCCGCGAAGAAAATTTGCGAGGAGGCGCTGGTGGGGGTCGGCATGAGTAAGCTATGGGCCGACAGCGCGCTTGAGCCCGTTATCCAAGTCGACGGGTTGTGTAAGTTTATTTCATTGCTTTATTTATTTTTTCTGCGCGAACATAATTCTTTTGCTGATATCACTTGACTTGTTTTTGCGCAGTCACCAAGGATTATGTCCTTGCCGCTTATGATGAACAAGTGGAGGGTGGCTCCGTCGCGCTTGGCGCTGGGGAAGTTGGTTTCCCAGATCGCTTCGATGACATGTTCATCCCAGTGGATCTGGAATTTGACTTTGACAGTGACGCGCCTGGTAAGCCTTCGCACTTATGCTCATTCCTTTAGAATACCCAAGTTTATTAACAGTTCTGTTGGTTGTTTTTGCAGATGCGCTTGAAAACTACGAGCTGGAGCTCGCGGAAGAGGAGGAGGAGGAAGAGGAGGCGCCCCTACTAAAGCGCAAAGCTAAGGGGAAATCTGGCGCAGGGGCCAGTAAGAAACAGAAGAAAAATGACACCCCTGTTGCTCATCCCCATGCTCAAACGAAGGGACCTAAGGAAACCCAGGTGTTTACCACCAAGGTTTCTTTAGCTTCCCTGCCTGTGAAAGTGGGCAGACCTCCTGTCCACTTGAGGTATGGTGGCGTCACCTCCTCCGTTCGCGCGGCTGAAGAGAGAAGCAGTGCCGCGCCTGCAACAGGTATACTTTGTTTATCTTCATCTGGCTGAATTGTTATTAAACCTTTGCTCCTTTGAATGTTTGCAGAACCGGCGACGGTAGCAGATCAGCCACAGGCGCCACAAGGTGCTGAGGCTGCGCCGGGGACTGCTTCGGAGTCCCCTGTTCTACCCTCTGAAAAGGGTAGAATGAACTTTATGGCGATGTTCGCCGCGCGAACAGAATTGCGCCAAGGTATGTTTTGCACACTTGTCTTCTTTATTTTTCTTTTGGATTCAGTCATAAACCATTTTTCCTTGTTGATTTGTTCATAGGAGTTGTAGCTGGCGTACAAGTTGCTGGCGACACTCCTGGCGCCGTTGGCGGCGCCGCTGGTTCTGGTCCCGCTCCTGCTAGTGCTGATTCTCCCCTTATTGGGGTTACAAAGGAGCAGGAAGCCGTATTGCGCGCCGAACTGGCGGCGTCGAGACCTCCCTCGCCTCCTCCTACGCGCAGCCCTCTCCGCGAGGCTGGTTTGGAGCCCCCCAGGTCGCAGGAGAAGAGGCCTATTCAAGAAGATGAGGAGGATGAGGGGGCTCAAGCTGAGGACTCCTTGGGAGACCGCGCCAGCCCTGCGATGCCACAAGCCTTCGCAGCGCATACTTCTGGTGGGGCTGGCGCTGACTTTTCTGCTTCATCCCCGCATGTATGTTTTAATTTGTTGCTCCGCTGCGCGTACCTCCATATAAGTATGTTTATGACTTAGAACATTTCTTGTGTTTTGTAGGAAGGTGACCACGTTTATCGCCCGAGATGGAATATTAATGAAGACAGTTCCTTCCAATCCATGGGCGTATGCGAGGACTTCTGGGCTCATGCCGTGCCTCCTACTGAAAGGAGGTATCAGGAGGAGCGCACCCGCGCTGACTTGCTCAACGATCACATTTTCGCTGGGTCAGCTTTCTTTGCTGCCTCCCAAGAGCTTCATCGCGATTATATTAAAGTACGCGATGCTCTTGTGGCAGCCCAGCAAGAGGCTAAGGTGGCCGCCTGGAACCTTTCTGATGCTCGCGCACGAGCTGAGAAACTCCAGGCGGAGCTCAGCGAAAACCGAGCAAGTGCCAACACCGCCTATATTAAGCGCGGGCATGAGCTCCAAGCTGCGCGGGAGAAGCAGCAGTTGGCGGAGGCCGAAGTTGCCAAGTACGCGCGTAGAGTGCGTGTCTTGGAACAGCAGGCTGAGGCGCGTGACCAAGCTATCGTCCAGAGTATCACTGAAAAATCATCACTGGAGAGCGAGGTTGCGCGCCTGAAGAGGGAGTTGGCGGCCGCGCAGGCCGATAGAGATGAGGCCTTGGCGACGGCAGCGTCCAGCCAGGAGGCACTTGGTGCTGCGCAGGCGGAGAAAGAAAAAATTTTGGCGGCAGCAGCGTCTGATAAGGAGGAGCTAAAAAAGACCAAGGAAACTGTTGAGTTATTAAACTCACAGGTTCCTGCCCTCGAGACGTCTGTTGCTGGCCTCGCGCAGGATCGCCAATGGCTGGTGTCACAGGGCATGACTCGTTGCGCTTTGGCGATGAAATATTCCGCCGAGTTTCAGGCCCTTGTGATGGACTGCAATGCTGCCGCGCGCCTGGTGGGTCGCGCTGAAGGGTTTACGGATGGGTATGAATATGGCATGTTGAAGAAGAACCCATCCGAGTACCCTTACAAGAGCGACGCGGCCTGCGCGGACATGGCCGCGGTGGGGGAGAAGTACATGAATACTCCCATCCCCATCCTTATGCAAGTACCTTGACCCTAATGAGTTTTACTTGATTAATTTTCCAAGTGTTTTGTACTCAATACTTTTCTATTGATTTTGCAGATAGCTGCGCTTGCTGACCAGCCCGACCTCGGCGCGCTAAAGAAGTTGCTCGATGAATGCGAGAGGGCTGGTGGCGATGATGGTGGCGCGGGGGATGTTGCCCCTGCCAGCGGCTCTGGCGCTGCGAATAAATCTGCTCCTGACACCGTCGTGATAGAAGACTCCAATGAGGAGGAAGAACTTGACTATGGTCAGTTCGGAGATGAGGAGCAGGCCGCGTCAGATGCTGCGGGAGATGATGAAGGTGATGAAGTGGCTGACGTCGACGTGGAGACTTGAGAAGCCCTTCATGTTTTTATTTTTATTTGTAATTTGTAACTCATCATACTTGTAAATTTCAATCCAATGGAATGAAACTTGTTTTCTCTTTTTCACATCTTGCGCATTTCCATTCATCTCTTCATGTTTGCTTGTATAGATATAAGATATGCTTGCACGTTAAAATAAGAACAAGGTTGTAAGGAAATTATTCACTTAACCTCTGTTCTATTTTGTTTGTGGTTTCGCAGTATCTTGTTTATGCTGACATGCGCGCTAACTTTTCATTATTTCTTTTTTGCGCGTCGTTGTCGCGCGGTATTTATATGGAAGTATGAGTTTAGCCATTACATGTCAGCGTGTGTTACTCGGATATCCACTATGATTCCGCGCGCGACCTCGACCTGAGACCTTAACATGATATGGCATGTACTTTGCCTTAGTTGTGTTTAAGGATTTTTATGATCAGGCTGCGCGGGATGTAAGATGGATGTTTGTGAGTGTTTTGAGCTAAGGCTCTTTGTTTTGGGCTAAGGCCCTGACGTTTTTAGAGTTAAGACTCATTAACGTGTTTGAGCTAAGGCTCGTAAGTTTGGGCTAAGGCCCTGGCGTTTTAGAGTTAAGACTCGTTAACGCGTTTGAGCTAAGGCTCGCGCATGTATGTTTTACTTCGCTTTATTTTGCTTTGAAGTCAATATAGTGTTGTCATATTGTTCCAAATTAATAAAGGAAGTGTGAAACATGTATGCAAAGGTAATAGAACAAATATTGAAAGATAGCGCGAATCATCATTCATGATGGCTTAAAAGCCTTGATTACATATTTGAACATTTACATGAAGCATTTTCTAAGCTGTGCTGCGTTCCACGCGCGCGGTATCTTTTTGCCATTCAAATCTTTTAAAGTGTACGCGCCTTTCCCCAAATCTTCTGAAATTTGATAAGGTCCCTCCCAATTGGGGGACATTTTTCCTGGGGGTATCGCGCGGCTAGCTTCATTGTTTCGAAGGACAAAATCATTTTTCTTGAAGTGGCATTCTTTAACGCGCTGATTATAATATTTTTCCAGCTTTTTCTTGTATTTGGCTTCATTGATGATAGCCGCTTCTCTGCGCCCTTCAAGCAAGTTGAGGTCCAATCTTCTTTCGCGCTCGTTATCAGTCTTGCTCATCATGAGTACCCTATGGGATGGGCATCCAATTTCTGCTGGGATCATAGCCTCTGTCCCATACGTTAGGCTGAACGGGGATTCGCCATTGCTAGTTTTGCTTAATGTCCTGTGCGCCCACAGGACATTTGGTAACTCTTCGACCCAAGAATGGGATTCTCCCTCCAATCTTTTCTTCAGCCCATTTAACAAACTTTGATTCGCGCGCTCCACTTGGCCATTCCCTTGAGGGTGGTAGACCGAAGTGAAGATTTGGTTGATGTGCAGTTCTTTGAGCCAGCTGGATATCTTCCTGTCAGTGAATTGTTTGCCATTGTCGCTCACAATTTCCATAGGAAGGCCAAAACGGCAAATGATGTGGCTCCAGATAAATTGCTTCATCGCCTCAGCTGTGATTTTTGCTAGTGGCTTGGCCTCAACCCATTTTGTGAAATAGTCTATCGCCACTACCAAAAATTTCACTCGCCCTTGCGCTTGCGGCAGGGGCCCCACAATATCAATGGCCCATTTGTGGAAAGGCCATGCGGAGGTCACTGGAATCAAGTTGTTCTTTGGACGCATGGTGTTTGGCGCGTAGCTCTGACATGCCTTGCATTTTTGGATTTCTTTTAGCGCATCCAAGTACATGCCTGGCCAATAGTAGCCTGAGCTCATTGCCTTGGCAACCACCATGCGCGGACCAGCGTGTATTCCACAGATTCCTTCATGAATCTCCCTAATCACATAGCTTGCTTCTTCAGCATCCAGGCATTTCATGAGCGGTCCAAGATAAGAGCGCCGATATAATGTACCATCAAGTAATTCATAGTTCTGCGCCTTGTGTCTTATCTTTCTCGCCTGTGCGCGACCATCCGGTAACGTCCCCTCCTTCAGGAATTCCATTATTGGAGTTATCCAGGATGAAGGGGTTGTATGAATTACAAGGACCGATTGCGTTTGCACTGACGGGTTGCTCATCACTTCCACCCTGACATCTTTGCCAAAGTGATCAAAATTAGTTGATGCCATCTTACTCAACGCGTCAGCGGACTTGTTTTCGCTGCGCGAGATGTGTATGATTCTGAAGAAGTCAAACTGCTCAACGAACTTTTTTGCCTGCTCTAGATATAGAGGCATTGTGTTCTCCTTGGCGTCATATAGGCCGTTGACCTGAGCAGCTACCAAGTAAGAATCAACATGGGCCTCTAGCCTTTTAACTCCAAACTTGCGCGCAATGCGCAGACCAGCCAGCAGGGCTTCATACTCAGCCTCATTGTTGGTACTCTTGAAGTCCAACCTAATAGCATAAGTATATTCATGATTATCAGGGTCCACCAGTTTGAGGCCTGCGCCGGACCCTTCGCTGTTGGAGGCTCCATCAGTGAATAGCCTCCAAACATCTTCTTCATCATTTGCTCGCGGAGGGTCTACCTCGCGCTGAGCTTCTTCAATCTTTCCCTCTAGGATTTCCGTGATGAAATCCGCCAAAACTTGACCCTTTATTGCTGGACGAGGCTTATAGGTGATCGTGTGTTCACCTAATTCCAGCGCCCACTTTGTCAGCCTTCCGGAGAGCGCGGGGCGTCGCAAGACTTGCTGGATGTTGTAACCAGTCAGAACTTCAATAGGATGACCATTGAAGTATCTATGGAGCTTGCGCGACGCGTGTGTTAGTGACAAAACTAACTTTTCCATGATGGAATAGCGCGTCTCAGGGTCTGTGAGCACCCGACTCACATAGTATATTGGCGTTTGGATCCCTTTGCGATCCACCAATAATACTGCGCCGATCACGCGGTCTCCAGCTGACAGGTACAATGTAAGGGTTTCGCCAGGAAGTGGAGCTGTGAGCGCGGGCAACTTTATGAGACATTCTTTTATCTCAGTGAAAGCTTGCTCAGCCTCAGGCGTCCACTTGAATTGGCTCTTCTTCAAGCAGTTCCTCAAAGTGTTAACGAATGGAGTAGATTTGCTGGCGTGGTTCGCTAGGAACCTGTTGATTGACACCAGTCTACCATTCAGCTTCTGAACCTCTTTCATGGTGGATGGTGAAGGCATGTCAAGGATGGCTTCCACCTTTTCAGGGTTCACCTTGAAACCATCCTTAGTGACCATTACACCAAGAAATTTCCCCTCTTCTGCGCCGAAAGTACATTTGCTCGGGTTGAGCTTCATGTTAACTTCCGTTAGGCGCTGAAGAGTTTCCTCGATGTCTTTGAGCATTTGTCTCTCCTCCCTGCTCTTGATCACCAAATCATCAACGTAGACTTCTAGATTTCTTCCGATTTGTTCACTGAAAACCGAATCCATAAGTCTCTGATAGGTGGCGCCCGCATTCTTTAAACCAAAGGGCATTTTTGTGTAACAAAAAACACCCTTGTCGGTCCTGAAGGCCGTCTTGTCTTCGTCTTGTGGTGTCATTTGAATCTGGTGATAGCCTTTGTAGGCATCCAGGAAACACTTGAGCTTGAATGGCGCCACGGAGTCCACCTTTGCGTCGATGTTTGGGAGGGGGTAACAGTCTTTCGGACATGCTTTGTTGAGGTCCTTGAAGTCAATACACATCCTCCATGACCCGTTGCTTTTCTTTACCATCACAGGATTGGCTACCCACGTCTGGTATCGGATCGGGCGGATGATGTTTGCGCGCAACAGGTCCTCAACTTGCTCATTCATGGCCTTCGCCTTTTCATCCCCCATGATTCTCTTTTTCTGAGCAATTGGCTCCACCGACTTGAACGTGTTAAGAGAATGTTGCGCCAAGTCTCGCGGGACCCCAGTCATATCGGAGTGTTGCCACGCGAAGACCGACGTGTATTTTGTGAGCAACCTTTTCATTCTCAACCTCGTTTCGTCTGAAATGGTAGCGCCAATTGTGACCGTTTGCTCGGGGAATTTTGGGTTTAAAATCCACTTCTCTGGCGCATTGTCCGCCATTTGAAGTTTCATTCTCCCCTCCCGCGGCGTACTTGTCACTGTGCACAAATGATCGCGGTAAACAAATGTTACGCCTGTTGGTGTAGGGAACCCCAATGCGCCGTGCGCTGGCGACGGTACAGCATTAAATTGGGCAATCGTTCCCCTGCCCAGGATCATATTGTGGCATGACGTGGTAGGCAAGACCAAGAAGTTGACAACTTCTGCTCGCTTGTGCTCATCATCCCCCATAGTTAGTTCAAACTGAATCTGGCCTAGGGGATGGATGATTTCATTTGAAACACCACAGATTGGTGCGTTCACAATTTCGAGCCGCGCTTGGTCTGCCGGGTCTAACTTTCTGAAACATTGCTCATACATAATGTCAGATTCGCTTCCAGTGTCCACCAGGACCTTTGACACTTCGTAATGAGCAATGTGTGTGGTGATGACGAGAGGACTGCTTATTGAAGGGCCTCCCCTGATTCTTGGGAAGATGACTTGCTGCTCGCGCCAATCTCCGTGGATTTGCGCGCTTCTCTTTTTTGACGTCTGCCCTTGTCGTCCCCCCTCAGCCACACAGATTCTTTTGTATTTCTTGCTGGCAGAGGCTCCTTCCGGTTGCTCATCTTCTATTCTTTGGTTTTTTACCAAGTGAGCCAGCCTGCCTGACTTTACATCCTTCTCGATCGCATCCTTTAAATGATGGCATGCGTCGGTGTTGTGGCCCGGGGACCTGTGAAATTCACAATATTTGCCACTGTTTTGCGGTCCCTTATAGTGTAGTTGCTTGGGGGGCTTGAATTGGACATTCTCAGTACTTAACACCTGTGAAGGTGTTTTAGTGAGGGGTGTCCATATTCTTGGCAGAGGTCTGCTAGGATCTCTGCCGCCCTCCCTCTTGTCACCCTCCCCGCGATTACGAACTTCTTTTTGGGGCTGGGGTGAGGTTGGTTGCGCTTGTTTTTCCGCGGAAGAAAAACTTGTTGGCTGCAACCTGGACCATACAGAGTTCTGTTTGGCCCTCTTCTCTTTGCTGCGCGGTGATTCTGCCTGATGCGTTCTTTCTCTTGCCCTATCTTGGGCAATCTGTTTCTCATTTCTCGCGAAAACTCGCGATGCCTCCATTAACTTGGCCCACGTGGTGGGCATACCATCTTTGCTTACGAGAGCCCGGCGGAGTTGATCACTGCGCGCGCCTTGTATAAAGGCCACGCGCAGGAGCTGCTCAGTTATACCCCCGATTGCCAGGGATTCCTGATTGAAACGAGTGATGTAATCTTCAATCGTTTCATCATTCCTGCGTATGCAGTGCATGATGTCATCAGGATCGCGCGTGTGCCTGCGCTGCTGTACGAAGTGGGCTTGGAACTTTTCTAATAGTTCCTCGAACCCATCAATTTGCCCTGTCGGCAAGCTCTCGAACCATACCCGCGCTGCGCCCGTGAGGCAGCGAGCAAACATATGACACCATGTTGGCATCGTCCAGCTCTCTAGGTTTCCCGTGTTATAGAAACCTTGCAAAAAGTCATCTGGATCTGTTGTGCCATCATATTTGCCCAGACCACTTGGCATCTTTGTCTTGTGCTGGATGGGAGCCTGCGCGATGCGCGCAGTAAACTTTGAGTGTTTTACCAGGATGGCTGGTCTGTAGGGCGTGGTTACGTCCACTTGCCCTCTGACCGGTGGGCTGTACGGCATGTGCAGATCCAGATCTGCTCTGGCTCCAGGCCCCATGTTCACAGGCGCGCGGAGCTGTGAGCCTCCTGCATGAGTATCCCGTGTCTTCCTCATGCTATGCACTTCTTCATCACTGAACTCAGTGTGTGCAGTGTGAACAGAATGTCCTTCTTCCGGCGCGCGCGGCCTTTTTGTAGTCTGCTTATCAAAAGCTTGCCTTTGTGTTTGGTCGGCTAGCTTTTTCTGCTTGACCATTTCATTGTATTTTTCCATCAGACGCCGCTGCTCGTTTATGAGCCATTCATTTGGATCATTTGTTTCCTCTTCTGGACCCATTGGTCCTTTCAGTTTCGCGCCGGCCATATTTTGTAACGTGAGATCGTCTGGAGGAGTTTCAGTCTGGCCGTGAGGGGTTGTGACGAAGGGACGGTTGCTGGTGGTACGCGTAGAATCACGCGGAACCCTCAGAACCTGCTGTCCGTCGTTAACACCCTCACGTTCAATATCCTCCAGAGCTTGATCAACGTTACGAACTCCAGAAACCATGGTGATTGTTTTTTTTTTTTTTATAGATCTGATGAGATCTGATTGCCGTTTGTAACAGTGGATGGCGCCAATGAAGAAACGTGGATCTACTCACTGGTAGCAGATCTACTTTCCTCGGGTGTGATTATACTATTTCACCGATGGTTCTTCTGGGTCTGTGTTCTTCCACCTACAAAATGAACAGCGCCGTTACTTACCCCTCAGAAAGGGACAGAGGGGTCCTCTTTGGGGTAACCCTCCGGCGTGAGAATCAGTATATTTGTGGAGAAGATAATAATGTGTGTAAGAGAATCTCAAGAGTATTGCTGAATAGCTTAATACCCTCTGATTGTGAGACTGTCTGTTTGTATGTAACTGCTTTGTGAGTGAAAGTAATTCAATATGATTGAATGTGTTATCACTGCTTGTAACTGTCAATGATTGAGTATGAATGTGTCATCAAAGTGGAGTTGATGCTGTATTTATAGTGCTAGGGTTACCACCGGTTGGGCTCAACCTCGTTGGCTTCCTCCAATCGCACTGCGCCACGTGTCCTCTGGGACACCTGGCGCTTTCTCGTTGGTTGTAATCACGTGGTAACACATGTGTCATGCTGAGTTGTCGACCTTTCATTTGGCAGCTATCAACATCAGCATATTCTTTCTCCTTAAAAAGATGCCTTCTGGAAGGTTGTCTGACGTGCACAATCAAGGTTGCCCTAATCCTGATTTGGATAAGGACGAGGTTGATTATGCGCACGTGTGATATGCGCCCATCCTGAGGATGCGCGAGGTCTTCTCTTTATTCTCACGCGCAGATATTTCATGCGCAGATGTGATATGCACGAGCATGTGATATGCGCCGCGCGCTGATGCGCTGCGCGCATATGTGATGCGCGAGCATATGTGTGCCTGGGCAGATGCGATATACACGGGCATGTGATATGCGCCGCGCGCTGATGCGCCGCGCGCATATGTGATGCGCGAGCATATGTGTGCCTGGGCATATGATGCCTGAGCATGTTTTGTATGCGCCATGCGCATAGGTTTTGGCTTTGTGCCTTCATAATGTCTTTATCTTGTGGGTTGACCCGCCTTGCTCGGTGTTGAGGCGGGTACATACCTCTTCACTAATCATAAACTGTTTTGACCTGAACTATGTTTGATACTTTAACATGTTAAAGAAACCCGCTCGTTTAAATTAACATAAACACTGTAATAGATCAATAGTGAATTTGTCTTTTAAGGGTTTGAAAGAAAAAAACTTGTAATTTAGTAAACAATCATATATATTTAATAAGTTAAAGTTTATTGAAATTTTAAATTTAAGTTAATCTTGTCTATTCATCCAACAATATCATTTCCTAAAATACCTTAATATTAATTAATTAATATATATTATATTTAAAACCTTAATTTTTGCAATCATTACTCACAATCAACGAGAAAATTGGTTATTTATAAATACCTAATATTAATAATCAATATAATATATTTATATAAAACAAAATAACATATTGATGTTGGTATTTAATTTTTTAAATTAAGACAATAATATTAAAAAAAAAGAAAATGAAAGATTAAAAAAAATGAAATATAAGACTATTAATAAGAAAGAGAAATGTATTTAATATGAGAGAGAAGAGGAAAAATTTTGTAAGGAAAATTTTAATGATGACATGTGGCATTAGAAAGCTTTATTTATTATATAGTATAGATTTAGATGTAAACATCAATTTTTTCCCCATTAATTAATGTGTATAAAAAGCATACAGTCGAATTAACTATGGTTGAATGATATTAAAATATATTTTTTAAACGACAAATGCTACCCCTATAGCAATTTACACCAATAATTATATATGTCTTGCACAAGTTTAAACATTGAACTTCCCCTCTTAGAAGCAAACACCTCTATCAAATAGGTTAGTCTTACGTTGACAACTGCCATTTTATATGCAACTAGTGTTTTACCCGGCGCGTTGCGCCGGGGCAGATTGGTAAAACTTGAGCGGCGGTAAAACCCAAGCCAAGCCTTGAGGCGGTAGGTCGAAGCGAATTCGGTCGGTTTCGGTTACGTTCATTATAAAAGCCAAAAATAAAACAAATAGATTATAAAAATTGAGATAGACCAATAGGATGGCGTAGGTCGATAAAATTCAAGCGTTGGTAAAACTCGACTATTGTCGATCCCAGACGTTGAGATGGTAAGTCTACACGAAGTCAGTCAGTTTTTGTCACGTTCATTACGGTACCATAACTAAAGCAAAATCAATTTGGCATTTGATCAGTTTTCGTTAGCTTCGTTATGTATCAAAACTAAAACAAAAGAAAAAATAACACAAAAAATGGCTTTAACCAAAATTTGACATAGTCCAATAGCATTGTGCCACTTGGCCCAATCAAATCTATACCGACACCAAGCTTTGTGTTTATACTATATAGATAATTTAAAAACAATGTAAACACTTTAGTATGTAAATTAGAATTAATGTAGAAATACTAGTTTTTAATTTTAATTTATTTAAAGGTTTTGTGAGTAAATCTTTTCATTAGGTAGATCTTTTTTAAAGACTCATTATGTAACTTTTAATTAGTTTAAAATAACATTTGTGTATATTTAATAAATTAATATAATAGACCGGATATAACTAATTTTAAAGATATATACCTAGGTAATGTGTACCAACAAAAGTTTATTTATTTATTTTTTCTATTAGTTATTATCTTACAACCTGTGTACACATAATAAAAATATAAATATATATAACTAGTGTTTTACCAGGCGCGCTGCATCGTGACAGGTTGGTAAAACCCGGGCAATGGTTAAACTCAAATGTTATCAGTGGCAAGGGTTGAGGCGGGGTTGTTGACGCAAAATCAGTCGATTTCAGTCATGTGTGTTATTATACCGGAACTAAAGCCAAAATAAAAACAAAAAATAATAAAATTTGAGGCGGACCAAGTGGCGGCGGCCGTAAAACTATGTCGTTGGTAAAACCTACCGTTGTCAATATCGGACGTTGAGACAGTGAGTCTATGCAAATTTGGTTGGTTTATGTCACGTTCGTTACGATATCAGAACAAAAACAAAAAACAAAATCCGCATTCGGTCGGTTTTAGCTACGTTTGTTACGGTACTGGAACTAAAACAAAACAAAATTGACATTCGGTCGGTTTTCGTTACGTTTGTTACAGACCGAAACTAAAACAAACCAAAAAGGACCAATAAGTGTTCGGCCGGTTTTCGTTACGTTGTTACGGACAGAAACTAAAACATACTAAAAAGGACCAATAAGGTGCCGCAAAGTTGCCTAGTCGGGACTTTGCGACACGTTTGTTACGGACCGGAACTAAAACAAACCAAAAAGGACCAATAAGTGTTCGGCCGCTTTTCATTATGTTTTTTTACGAAACGAAACTATAACAAACTATAAAAAAGATCAATAACGTGCCGCAAAGTTTACCAATTGGGACTTTGCGGCACCAAACTTTGTAATTATATTATATAATAATAATAATTTTATGTATATCTTTATTACACTATAAAATGAGCATTTGATTTTTCTTTTATTTGAGTATCTTATTGCTATATACTTTTTTTCATTATAAATAGCATGTTACGTGATTATCGGTATGTTTCTCACCGAAGTACGTGGGCATCTCTCTAGTGTGCGTGTGCGTGTGCGTTTATACACACACATTCATCTGGATATATAAGCCTCATAATCATGCATATAGCACATATGCACCTCTTTGTATCTAAGGGGACATTCTAGCAGTAAACTGGTATGCTCACCAACCATGTAGTTATGGGATTTAATCATATGTGTAATGAAGATGCAATGATTTTAGGAAAGAGTATAGAGTATGTGTAGAGTAGAGAGTGTGTTCGTGAGTAAAATATAAAATTGAAAAGATGTGCCTCTTCAACAAAAAAATGTCAATATTTTCTTTAGTAGTATATGTGATGACATAGTAAAAAAACTGCGCTAGTTAAATAGTTATACTCTTATAGTCAATGGGGATCCAGAAATGTTAGCCAGTGGGTGCCAATAAAGGTTAACCTAGTATGAGTCTGGTCAAACTAAAACGGGTCAAGCCAAGATGGGTCATGCCAAACCAAAATGAAGTGGGTAAAAAAGTTACATCATATATATGTATAGAAATTTAAGCAACAAATTTCATTTAAGCTGATAAACAAAATACATATTATAAAATTAACCTTTACGTGATTTTATCTTTTGAAAACAGTTAATTATAGTTTCATTCATAACACCTGCAAGTGCTTTTTTTTAATTATTTTAATAGTGTAGAATTATTAATAATTAAAATGATACTCTGAATCAATTCATATTTCGATCTAATTATTATAACAGTTATATTAGTTAGACTCTAAATTAGCTAGAATGTTTTAGAAACATAGAACCCAAATCATTGTTCCTCAAATGACAACAGAAATCCCATGCCTTTTGAGTATCAAGAAGCACGTAAACAATCAAATAAAAATGAAACCAACATAAATCAAAATAAAAAAATGTAAACAACTGATGAGCGTATCTCGTATTTCAAAATAATAAAAAAAGAAACCAAAATACAAAAAAAATCTGGACGACATATACATGATAAGATGTGAAAACTGTTAATCTCTTACTCCCGTACAACAAGATTTCAAATTTTCAATTTATGATGTGGTTAGACAATTAAGCAATTTGGGCTTAATTGTTAATTTTCAAAACAAGATAAAATTTATGCTTGAAAAGTAGAGCTCAGTTTGGGGCACTGAACATAATAAGTCCTGGATACATGGATTGTTGTACTTAATATATTAGAAGTTTATAACATAAACGAAAGATTTGAGTGGGTGTCTACGTTCCCCTGACCTAACACTGAATCCACCCCTGCTTGTAGTTTGACTAATTATTTATAGAATTTCTTTAAATTTATGTAGTTTCTATAATATCGGTTAATAACTTTTGCTAAATTATTTGGTTAATTTTTTTATTTATCGTACTCTTATACTTATTTTGCCTATTAGAAAAGTGCACTTGGGCTAATGGGATCAGTATGTTTAATAAAACATTGCATTTTCAATGATGAATGATCAAATCCTGTAACAAATAAAACAAGTAAAAAAGAACTTTGTGTAAATGATTTAATAACCAAGTTTGTTGAGCAGTTATATACAAATGTGTGACAATGTGAATAATAATATATGGCTAGCAATATCATTTAAATTACACACTTTAACAATATTACATCATATTACATGATTTTATTACATGGCATTTATTGCACCACCAATTGGGTTGACTTCTAGGACAAAATCTTATAAATTGAGTGCTACTTCCCACAATCATTATCAAGTTTCTACAATCTCTCTTTTCCCAAGGTGTTCGTCAATATTCATCAAAGGAAAACATCAACATCATATCAACACACTCTTTCTTCTTCTCATATTTTCAATTTACATAAATGGGTGTCTCGTTCACTATTTCAAAGAAGGGAAAGAGATACAGGCCTCAACCGGTAGAGGAGGTTAACACCAATGAACAAGGCCAAGATTTTCATAGTGATATTGGTGAACCTTCAACTCAAGACCAGAACCAGAACCAAAACCAAAACCAAAACCAAAACAAGAACCAGGTGTGATTTCTCATTCTCAAGTATATGATTATAATGGATTCATTTCAAGAAATTGAAAAAATGGCTATTTTTATCTAATTTTTGTTTGTTTGTTTATGGATCATCCTTTTCTTTATAATTTTCCTTTATTAGGAACGTCAATGATTCATCAATCTTCTCTTTGATATACGTCTTAACAACTGCATGCTATAGTAGTATTTAACTTTATGCATGATAAACTTGTTTGTGATAAAAAGCTTAGTGATACTCTCTAACAAAATCACAGAAAGTATAATGCTAGCATGTTTTGGGATAGAATATAATCTCTAAATGGATTGATCATGTATTGCATTTTCTATATTACAATATTTATTTATTTTAGTAACGGACACGTAAATGTTCACATTTATATAAAGACGGTCAAATATAAATGTGCGGAAAGAACGTTTTTTCGTGAAAAAGAGAAGGCTATTTTCATCACGACACGCAAAATAAAATTAATGTGTATACATATATTTTCATTTTCAGTATTTTTAGTCAACCAATGACGTTATCCTGGCATTATCCGTATTTATTAGCTTCTAGTTACACCAAAATACTGTTATGATCATCTTCGCTCCTAACTATTAAATAGGTAACCGGCACATCATCTACTAACAATCTTGTGTTGAAATCAATTAGATCGAGCAACAAAAATAACACCGATATTTTATGTCAAGAGTTCTTCAATATTATTAAGAATGAAAACCACCACAAAATACAATCTCTAAACTGATTGCAATACATTTTCTTTATTACAATTATTATTTATTTATAACGTAAGTGTTCACATTTATATATAGATGGACAAATTAAATGCTCACATAAAAATAGCGAAATAAAAGGTTTTTTTTATGAATAAGAGAAGCTTATTTTCATCACGACACACAAAATCAATGCGTGTACATTTTTCTTCGAGAGTTTTAGTCAACATATGACGTTACATCTGTATTCATTAGCTTTTAGTTACGAAAAAACAAATTATTTAATTTTGTGTACGGGATACTTCTCTTCTTTTTATATATTTTTTTATTTTTATATATGCAGTTGTGCATGTAGTTTAGACTTAATAGTTAATTTTGGTATTTAGAAAAGGCTAGCAGCACAGCTTGTTGTCCGTTTGCATTCTATTTCGATGCAAACACCTATTTACTGTTCCCCTTGATATGTTGCCAATATATATATATATATATATATATATATATGTATATATATAGTTAGTGAAGACAAGCCAATTATTAAACACCAAAATACTATTATGGTCATCTTCGCTCCTAACTAATTGAACACACAATTGGCACATCATCTACTAACAATTTTGTGTTGGAATTAATTAGACCGAGCAACACCGATATTTTTGTGGTAACACACGACTCTTTCAATTTTTTTAAGAACTAAAACAACACAAAATACAATAACATACACATTTATCTATAATAACCCAAACGCTTTCTACTCTAACTCTAATTCATAATAATACTCAAATATATAATTAATAATCTCTATCTATAATTCATAACAATTATAACTACACACCCCATCGGCCCATGATTATCTCTTTTTTTAATTTAATTTATTATCTTTTCCCATAACTTTATCTTTGACCCTTTTCTTTCACGGTTTAACCATTTAGCCCTTTTACTTGTTAATCATTTGAATTAACCTCACATCATGTTGTCATATATATGCCATGGAACAATGTCTTTGATGTTTTTTTTACAACAAATGACAATCACATATTGAAAAAAACAAATCTTATTAATTTGCAAGTCCAATGATACAGTTCAGTTATTGTGTAAATAGTTAACATCACTTCATTTTTGCAGGGTAGTTCTACAATACATGCATCATCCGCTAAGGCAAAATCACATGCTTTAATCAAATCAACACTGAAACAGCTGGAAGGTGATGTAACATGCGATGTTGTTACAATTTTATGAGGAACTCTTTGCGTTTTAATATTTCATCTACCCTGCAGAACTTGGACCTTCATTCTCGTTGAATTTGTTCGATGATGGCTTCACAGTTGGAGATACCAAGGCGGAAAGCAATGTAATCAAAATACAACCTCTTGTTTGGTGACATTATATTATAGTTTTGTTTTAAGTTAAAAAATATGCGCACACACACACAT
Source organism: Bidens hawaiensis (assembly GCF_021521415.1). Lineage (NCBI taxonomy): Eukaryota > Viridiplantae > Streptophyta > Magnoliopsida > Asterales > Asteraceae > Bidens > Bidens hawaiensis. The sequence continues at coordinate 16,762 of NW_027497116.1, read as the reverse complement.
TAATTCCTCAACAAAGTTATGATGAACATTTGCTAATTTTTTACAGATCTTTCCTGATGCAGAGAGCTTAATTCCATATTGCATTGAGACAGACTTAATCTTGACTGTTAGTACTTCATTACAAGTTTAACTAATCAATTTTCATAGTAATACTTTTAGAAGCTTCATATTTCTATTCATGATTGGTTTTTCCATTAACGGGGTTAAACTTTATGTACTTTTGTAAAAGGATGTCGAGTGTGGGCGTTTACCGACAGGCATTTTACAAGACATGCCATTAAAGTATGTGAATGGAACAATTCTTTGTGAGGTTAGTTAATCCAATGTTACAAGCACAAGAATTAGCTAAAAGAAAGTGACATATATATAATGTGCACTAGAAGTGCTATATCACTCATTTAGAGTCTTCACCTACTAAAAAGAAGAGCAAACAATTCATCAATTTGACAAAAGTTTTTGCGCTTTTTATTATCTACAAGATCTTGTGACACAATTATGTTAGTCACATTGGTTTTAGAATATATTCACACTTACTGTAATTTGATCTTTTTATTTGAAATGTGTATCTAGTATTCTAACCCCCAAAAAAAATTTAGAATATATTCACACTTTACAATGTATATGGTCTAAATTATTTTGCCGTCTCAAAATTAAGTGACCCAAATTGCGGTGTCTAGCTCATGTAGTATACCATAAGGAATTGATAATCTTTCTCACACGCACAACACACCTAGAGTAGTAGCTTACTAGAGATGATATACAAATGAAAAACACTGTATTTGTTAGTACATTACTTATACATCACAGACTGCCCTTACTCTGCATACAAAAGACACTAGACATCAAACTACAAACAACAAATCGATATAGTTTTCTTTATTAGCATATATATAAACGAGATAATTAGGATACTTATATTTGTATTTTATGTGACAAATTCGATGTAATCGGAATTATTAGTGGCCGGCTTTTGGTAGTTATTAACAGTGTAAACATCAGGTATATATTAACAGTTGGTTATCGACAGTTCGGCACCTAGAAAAATGCCGATTAGTGGCCTAACTATATGATTTTAAGGGTGTTTCCGGCTTTGATTTCCGGCACCAAAATTAATCTATAAACTTTCATTTGATCCATAACTTTTGTTCTCCAAAATTGAAACCAAAATTTGATATTGTTTGATACAAATATCAAACTTTATTGATCTTTGATCTCGTTTTCACTATCCATTTAATTAATCTACACGTTACTCGCCTTCCAATATTTTGCTCATGTGAAGCCCTTTTGATCAAATGCAGTTTCAGAAAGAGTTAACATTTGCTTTTTGTGCAGGTCCGGGACTACCGTCTTATAGTCCAATTCCCTGTCATTTATACAATCCCCTTGAAAATGGGGTTGGATAATATCATCGAGGACATGTCTTCAATGTCTAAAAATTTTTCGTATGGTGACATGTTGGTAAGTAGATCATGTTGGTGATTATTTCCCCAACTGATCAGTTTTTCTTTCAATCAAACTACACAACTAGTGGTTATGATTATCTACATTTTAATTTCTTTCATTTCAGAAATTTGAATCAACTGTACTTAGATTCTTGCATCCTCACCTAAACTTGGATCCAACCCCAACGCCGGAGTTCGGCAGCGATGAAACTGTTCCTAAGGTAACAATGAATGTTGACTATTTTTAACTACTTAGATCCATCTTCTTCCAAATACTATAATTTGTAGCTTTGTTAATTTGTAGATTGATTTGGGAATTGACAAGGAATTAAGGAAGAGGAAAAGGAGGAGTGTGTTGACTAATGTCAAGTCGGTCCTAGACAGATTTCTCAATATTGATACGGTAACTAGGAGGTGAGCCAAAATAAACGCTTAATTATCTGAAATAGTACTATTATATTGTTTGTTATGTGACTGTAAATGAGCTTATACGGAACTTTTTTTCTCGATTTAGACATGTGGTTCCTCAAAGAACCCCTGTGGAGAGCACTAGTCTTGTGACACCCGGATACTCAACGAATCTAATAAGTACTCGTCTTAGTGAAATGGAAACGGATAACTTATGAAGCTATTGTTGATATTATTTTTCATGTTTTTGTAACGTAATCAAACTTGAGTTGGAGTTTATGTGTTCATAGTTGATGTCATGAGTTTCAGATGACATGAAAGATTAGTGTGTTTGGTTTTGTATGATATGACATGATTTTAAGTAGGGCTGTCACTTTTACCCGAAACCCGAAACCCAACCCGAGAAAACACATATCCGAACACGAACTAACCCGACCCGAAAAACCCGAACCCGAGAAAAGACTAACCCGAACCCGAACCGAAGTAATTCGGGTTGGTTCTCGGGTTTGATCTATAAGTTTCGGGTCAACCCGAATAAACTTTTAGTTTTGAAATTAAATATATTTTTAGGTATAATAGGCTTAGTATTAGCCACTAAAGTTATCAGAATCTGGTCCTAATCGATTGTTGTCATTACAACTATTATAGATCGATTGTTTATTTGTTAATTTATGTTTTTCGTTTATTATTAATAACTACCATAATCGAACAACCAAATCACACCCGATTGAAGACTTTTACTGTTTGAGTTAAATTTACTCTTCTTTTGGATTGTTTTGTCAAGTTATGTTGGTTATTATTTGATTATATGCTTACAAGTAAAGAATAATATGGTGTTTTAATTTTAGCATTGTTTTTTAAAATTTTTTTGTTTTTTGTTTTGTTCTTTTGGATACCCAAAACCCGATTAACCCAACCCGAAGAAACCCGAACCCGAATTACCCAAACCCGAAAAAACCCGTGAGATATTCGGGTTGGGTTTCGGGTCAGGATTTAAAACTTTGAAACCCGAAGAACCCGACCCGAAAAGCCCGAAACCCGAAAAATGAACCCGAAGAACACCCCTAATTTTAAGGTAGAATAGATCGTATTTTTTATTTTTTTTACGTGCTTATGGATCGAGACTGCAGCCATATAATAGTCATGTGTGTTTGTAGTTTGATTAATATTAGAATTGTTAAAAACTAGTTAGTTTCACCAAAATTAGTTTATATTGAATGCAATTCCATGATCGAACCCGTACAAGAAAATAAAACCGAATATAAGTAAAAACATAAACTTCCGTACAAATTATTACGCTAAAACAATGGTAGGGAAAGAATACCAAAAACACCAAAAGCAACTCATATCAAAAGAGAAATCTATCAAGTTTATTTCTGTTATGTTGTTTGGCCGAGGTACTCAGTAAAAAAAATTTGATAGTTATTAGTTTACGATACCTTTGTTATGATAAAAAAAATATTTATATATGAAAAGGGCCGGCCCAAGCATTTTGGGGACCTAAAGCAAATAACAAATACGAGGCCTTGTTAAAAATGTTTGGGTACTTATTATTTGACCATCCAAGAAGCTTATAGCTTCAAACCAATCTATAAACTAGGTGAATAGAATCAAAGCTTATACAAGGAATCTCATTTCATCAAACCATATCTTCCTACCTCCATTTTCTATTCCTCTTTTACCATACTCTCTCGACAACATCACCTGACAACAACCACCACCACCTGACTACCACTGCCGCCAACACCGCCATCACTTGACCGCCGCTGCCACCGGTTCACCATTGTCGTTGACATCTCCACCGTCGCCGCTACCTGTCCAACACCACCACCGCTACCAACTCGTGGCCACCACCATCGCCTAACCGCCATCACTACCACTGTCATTGCATGCCTGGCATGACCACTACTGTCACTGCCTGACTACTATCACACCCCAACCTAAGACGAAAATGTCGGGGCGTGAACCGATTGCTCACAGCTCAAGGCACTATCAAGTGATATTTATGACAATATCTAAATTATTTATGAAATCGAGGCCGAAAATATTCAAATTGCGGTCGCGAAAGATTTTTCGCAAATATGTCGGGTGAAGTCGTCCCGAGGCAACGAGCTCTTGAATAAAATGATAATCCAAGTCTATGTGCTTAGCCCGTTTATGGGAGGCCGGGTTTTGAGTTACAAATAAGGCACTCTGGTTGTCACAAAATAAAGTTGGGTGTTTGGGATGAAGAGCATGAAGCTCCCGAAGTAAGTGAGTGATCCAAATGATTTCAGCTACAACATTTGCCATGACATGGCATCCCTACTCGCAACTAGACCGTTTCTTGGCACTCGAAGAAACAAGGATCCTACCAAGAAAATAGAGTGCCCATAAGTTGAGAACGAGTTTCAAAGCACCGAGCCCAATCTGCATCGTGAGTACCCTAATAGTCGAATTGTAGGTGGTTTGGTGAAGTGGAGTATGTACGTTAACGTACCTATCACATAGAGAAAAATCTGTTTAACTTGTTGAAAGTGAGTGATAGTTGGAGCTGTAGGTATTGACTTATTTGTTCACCGCATAATAAAATATCCGGGCAGAAGAGAGAGGGAGGGGGAGGGGGATTAGGATCTAAAAGAGGTGTACGATACCATATCAGTAATATTGAACTCAATACCCAAAACAATAGGGGGTAGGAATATATTTACATGAAGAGTTGAAATAAATACATCATAAGCATACAAGATTATTGAGCTAACTAATTTATGTTAACGGCAATGTTGTAAAAGTTGGTCTACAAGGCCGAGTACTCGCTACAAGGCATGGAACCGAGGCGAGTTTCTTTTACCCCGCCTAGTTGCTAAGAATCGGTCAAAGTTAGTCAACCTTAGCCAGAATAATATATAGTCTGTCAACTTTGGCCGATTTTGACTTGGATAAATAAAACATAATTCGTATTTCTGTATTATTAAATAAATAAAATCATTTTTCAATTAATAATTACCAATTTTTAGAATAATTTAATATTTAAAAATGTATTTCTCTTATTTATATTAATATTCACTTATTTTGTTATAAATATTAATAAACTTATGGTATTTGACATATATATAATCTTCAAAAAATTATTTGCTTTATATTTACCATTTCCGAGTACTCTCCGAGTACTCCCTAAGTACTCCGAGTACACCCAACTCCTTCGTCGGCCGCATAGGGTCCACCTAGCGACTTTTGCAACCTTGGTTAACGGTAAATATCCTATGGAATCAAATTTTCAATTAACAAAGGATTGAAGTCAACCTTACTGAATATAAAAGGTATTGAACCCTAAGAGTCTTTTAAATTCAAGACCTGTTCATGAATTGGTACCTTATATAAGTTTCTCAGTTGGAGCAGCATGCTGGTTGGAAACACCAAAGGAATGCCATATGGAAGTTGTAAAACAAATCCTAAGGTATGTAAAAGGGACATTTAACTAATAACTAATGTATAAAAGAAAGGGGGAATGAAGAGTTAGCCAATGTTCTAAAAAACAAGTTTTACTCGCACCGGTCAGCTGAAACATATAAAACTGTATGACCCTAGGAGGTTTTACCTGATTGAATAGTTTATCTTGTAATTTCATATAAATGCACTTTAACTAAAAAAAAGTAACTCAAAAGTACATGATTCAATAACAAACAATAATCCATTACAAACAAATTATCCTAAGGCACTTGATTTGTAAAGCTGTTTACTATTGTGTTCACATTACTCGTAAGTTTTGATAGCATGTCTTTCGATCACCAGGAAGGCAGTTATGATTGCTAGGGTAAAAGTTTTATTTTTTTAAATTTTATTTTAGTAAACTATAAAAAATCACTTGTGCTAAAACCAGTATTTTAGAAAAGATTGATGGTTCGAAACCAGGCTCAAAATACCAGGCCCGTGTACGAAACCCGGATACCTGGTCTCAATAGGCTGGTTTGAACCGATTTATAAAACATTGGAGTTATATCCTCTTTTATCATGGAGTTCTCATAAATAAAAGACGGCTGCTCTTTCTTCATGTTAAGTAGAGTTTGTTGAAGAAACGTTAATAGTATGGCAAGATGCTATGAACATTTATGCAAGCTGAATTGGCATCCCAAGTCAAGAGACGAAAATAAGCCCAACTAACGAGCTCGATCAAGTAGGTCATTAAAGTGAACGGATATAAGCAAAGAAAGAAAAAGAAGAGAGCATGAATAAATCTTGTTAATTGGCTTCTTCTACCCATCCCATACTCTGTGAATCTGTTCTCCCATCTTCTTTCTGGTTCTGTATCACCTTTGATTTTTCTATCTTTTAATCGCTCGGTTAAGACTATAGATATTTAGTTAATTAAATAATAGTACTAATTCTGGTTGTGAAATAACCGTTCACTTCACAAGCCTTTTGGTTAAAGAGGTTTACCTAATTAGGGTTATGAGATATTCCCTTTAACAAATATAGAAGAAACATTGGTTTCAATCCACCTATTTTTATCCCTTGTTTTGTGCTTGATCTAAATTATAGTGCTTTATGTTTTAATATTATTGGGTCAAACTTTATGAATGTAATGGGTCAAACAATGTTATGGGCTGGTTGTAACAAATCTTGTTCAATAAATTTCGTGTTAAGTGTGTTTGTTAGCAATCAATTTAATATTGAATCATTTTCTACTTTCTTGGGATGAATGAACCGATGGGTAAGTTGACATTGAAAGGCGGATTAGATATGAACAAGCCGCAGATGATTGCAAGTTGGGTTATAGCCCGATGAGCGAACAAACGTATATAACCAAAAGGATAGCAGGTCAGCAAACCGGGGACTATTCGCAAAAGAAAGATAAGAAGAAAACAAGAATGGCTTCAAAAAGGCTGGAACTCATGATAAATTGCAAAACCATAAAAACTAATAATAATTGATCAATAGATTTGTTATTGAACTAGATTGCTTTACAAACTGATCAACAGCAGTAAAACATACACATGCCGGAAAGTTATGCTTCCCATCGATACAATATAAATTATATAGTAACCCTACTACTAATAATTACAATTTAAAACTAACTTTACTAACTAAACTTTAACTTGATCGGGATTAAGTACGACATTTTCCAAAAACATGAATAATTAAAAAGCGTCTCCAAATCCATATAGTAACACTAAAAGTAGATTTATGAGGCCTTTGTTTCCACGTCATTGAGATTCGCTGTATTTCCGGATGTCACAAAACTAGAGCTTTCCACATGATTTCTTTGAGTAACCACATGTCTAAACAAAGAAACAAAACAGTTTTAGATAAGCTCATTTACAGTCACATAACAGACAACACTACCTTTTTGAATAAATAAGTTAATTAGACTCACCTCACAAAAACAAGTTCCATTTACATACTTTAATAGCTGTCTTGTAAAATGCCAGTGGCTAAACGCCCACACTCGACATCCTGTTACAGAAGTACATAAAATTTAACCCCGTGAATGAAAAATCCAATCGCGATATAGAAATATAAAGCTTCTAAATATTACTATATGGATACTGGTTGATTAAACTTGTAATTAATGAATACCATACTGTTGCTTGAATATAAGATATTTGTCACATGAACGAAATATAACAGTCTGATAAAAAAGCAACACTCACCTGAAAGCTTTTAGCAACTTCATCAAGCAACGGTGTGTTTTCTTTAGAGTTGGCATGCTTGCCACGAGCAATACGCCACTCAGCGTCACAATTTGTTGTATAATTTCCAATCAGAGAATCAGGGTCTTCTGTGGTCTTGAAGCAACCAAAACCTTGACAGCATGATTGAGTTTCCCGCATTCGGAAAAGCAGAACCAACTGCCAGGTGACAATGCCTATAACACAAAGGATATTAATATTAAAACTCAAGACTAACTCATTGTCACATGAGTATTTACTGAATATAAAAAAAATATCCCACCTTCAGATTGCCTTTGCCATGAGCCCTCAAGCAGCCAATGTGAAATTCTATTTCACATCGATCATGATTCATATCTGCATTTTTTATTTTTCATTGTTATTAAGAAGACAATAGACTGTTAGGGGTCGCGGAAGATAATCTGTGAATTTCTTCGTTTATAACACTCAGTGATACATACAAACATGATCAGATTCAATGGTGTGATTATACAACAATTTGTAAAGTAACAGAACACAATTAAAGGATAGAGTTTAATCAAATATCTTGGTGGTTAATATTGAGTACATTGGAACGCATAAATGCATTAAGATTTAGTAATTAACATGGTGGTTGGTGCCAATAACGGTAGGTTAACCACTAAAAATCCTAGTTAATTGCTATTCTACTTACTCCCCTAAACTGAATTAAGTTTAGTCGGGGTTTTTTGGCAGCGATTTGTTAGCTTCGTATTCAGGTGACGAAGCTAATTTAAAAAACACAATCAGCTTCTTTTTTTATCCTTCAGCTTATTAGAGCTCAAGCTCAACTTGTTTTTATCTATTAATTACTTTATTCATATACATGTATACAGTCCACGACTAATGGATAGTTAACTCCGTTAGTTTGTTGCTTACATGGCATGCCTAGCGGACCGTTGGAAAAAAATACACCTTTAGTTCGGACATATATTTGCAAATAGGGCATAATTGAGATTACACTACTAGAAAAAAGGGCTTCAATGACATGCGTACAATGACACGCGTCGATTTATGACGCGCAATTATGCGAGTCATTAAAATAATGTCATAAATTTTGTAAAATTGAAGACTTATGACACTCGTTTTTGTATGTCGTTAAAAAATGTCATAAATTGCAAAAAAAAATAGTGTATCTTTCACTCAAAATTAAAATCTTAACCTCGCGCCAATATATGCGTGTCAAAAAACATTTGACCAAGTTTGACCAATAAAATAATAATAATATTAATAGTACTGCAGACCACAATAAACCTTAACAAAACCTTAACATACACATACGCACACCAGACGCATAACCGGCCACCACCACCACGAACGAATTCCGGCCACCACCACGAACGCCGGCCATCACCCCGAACACCGGCCAGGAACGCTGGCCATCACCCCGAACGTCGACCTTCTGCAAGCACCACCAGTCACGAAAGCCGGCCACCACCACGACCTTCTGCCTGATTTTTTGAAGAATTGAAGCAAATGTTTGAGTTTATTGAAGGAATTATTGAAGGATTTGATCTTTTTTGAGGTAGATTTCTTTAATTTTACCTTATTCTACCATTAATTGGCTAGGGTTTGATAATAGAGTGTTAAGTTATTTCTGAAATATAATTTTTTTTAGTTTTATAAATGTTGAATTCTAAAGCAATTGATAGTTCATATGAATTTTTGGTCTTAGGGGTACAATTGACAGTGAAAGAAAGCTATGGTGCTGCCAAACAGCAACACACTTTTACAGTAAGACAGGTTATCATTTTAAGTTTAGTTTCTTAATCCTATTGAAAAATAAGATATCAATGATTGTTGGTTTTAGATTGAGGTGTTATGGTATAAACTCACACATAAATCCATTATAATTATTTCATTGTTGATGATGCTTCAACTCATTGCTCAAACTTTCACTTGAAGAGAGTTTTATGAGACATTTTATTGAAGTTTAAGTTATCTATCTATGTGTCTAAAGGCATCTTTAAGTAGTTAGCGTCCAGTTTTACCCTTACGAAAAGAAGTATCTGGTTGTTTTTGAAACTTGTTAATTTCCAATGAAAATGAAAGATGAAAAATGATCTCTCTTATAATTTTTAAATGTGGCTCAAAAGTAACGAGTCCAATATTCTCTTATACATTTCTGTTTATTGGCATCATGATAGTATATGGCTGCACTTTGGTATACAGAAGATGTTACTTATATGCATATTTTGTTTATCTAATTATGGCTGCACTGTGGTATTTATATACATTGAGATACCATGCATTATTGTGGTAGCCTGATCATAATTAAACATAATGATCACCATAAAGTAAATATTTGATGGTATACCTTCAGTAACTGACCACCCATAACTGTTTAGAGGATCAAACTTTTTTATATGGGTAGTGTAAGACTTGAGTCGACCGAAAAGGTACTTCTGCCTAATTTTGTTTCATCCTAACTTTGTAAAGGCAAAATCTGAATGCGATACCGAGCCGACCATAAGTGGCAACTTTTTATATTTGGCCCATAATTGTTTAACGGGTAAACTTTTTATATGGGTTAGTGTAATACTTGGGTTGACCCAGAACTCAGTATGCCTAAAAATGTTTCATTCTTATTTTGTTCAGGTAAAATCCGAATGCGTTACAGAGCCGGGATAATACTGTAATACAGGTGCCATTAGGTGTTCAATTGAGTGTGCAGTTGCTTGATTTATCTAGTAATAATCTTTGTGTGGGCTTACCTTTTATACTGTTGTATATATGTATACCTTTTGATTCGGGTTGTTTTGTTTGTCAGTGCTCGAACGCCAAGAAGTGAATCAAATGAGCTCTTTAGGCTGGGTTAATTTACAATTTATATTGGTTGTTTTGACATGACCACTTTTTTTAAAACATTTTCTTAATTTGTTTTTTTTTTCAGGTTGGGGATGGCAAAGACGAATACACATGAGGCGGATTTTAATGCAATCTGAGAAGAATGCTCGAGTTAAGTGGCAGAGTTTATTTTCCGATACTAATGTATTTTATTTGTTGGAATTACGTATGCCCGAGACACGTATTTAGATTAATGTGGCTAACTGTGCTTGATCCAAGTCGGGTCATACCCAATAACGAGCTAGATAGACACCGGATTGTATTTGTTTAAGATATGATCTTTAAACGAATACCGAACACAAAGTTTAGGAAATCGGTTTTTCTAAAATTGCACTTGAAAGATTAAAATAAATAATTTGGATTATTTATTTATTTATTTATTTAATTATTTAATTGGTTAAATAATTAAGAAAAGATTATAAAATAGTTTTATAATAGTGTAGGCTAGTTTTATATATGTGATATATATAAATATATAAATCAAAAAAAAAAAAAAAAAAAAAAAAAGGAGATGGGTGGCCGGTTTTGGGTGGGACCCATCACCACCCCAACAAGCCAATATGATCAAAGTCTCTTGTTTATATTTTTGGTTAAAATCCCACTAGCCTTCACATGCATTGGTGTACCTTTCATTTCATTTTTCAAGTGCAAGAAAACTCCCACTCTCCCTCTCTTTTTCCTCTCGGCCGAAACAAGCAAGGAAGGAGGGCTCGGGTGCTCGGTTTTCTAGTGTTCTTGTCCTAACACTCATCCGGTGTTGCTCGTGGGTATCACCTCTTGAGGCATCCTACTCTTGGAGGCTAGTCCATCTTCCTCTTCATATCATCCTACTCTTTTGAGGTAAAAGAGTTATTGTTATTATTAATTTTGTAAGCCTTTTGTTCTTGTAGATTGATCCTATTTCGGGTTTTAGCCTTGTTACATATTGGTATGTTTCATAAAATTAACAATAGGTTGTTGATATTATCATGCTTCCGTTGCTAGATTAGTAAAAATGTTTCAACTAATACTCTAAAATAGATACTAAAACCCAACAATTGGCATCAAGAGCCGGTTACAAGGACATAGGTTTACTTTTAGTTTTTCCCCTTTGGTTTTATAAAATTAACATGCATGAGATTTTATAAAACCCAAGATCTTAACATATGGATGTTAAAGTTCAAAAAAAAAAAATTTGGTTTTTGGCCAAATGGGCCGAAACCCATTTGGGCCGTGAGGTTAAAATGGGCCGAAGCCCTTTGGGCCGTTTTTTTTTAATTGGGCCGAAGCCCAATAACTTTTGTTGGGCCGAAGCCCAATAACCACCGTGAGGGGTTTTTTAGTCTTTAAATATATATTTGGATATGTATTTATTTGTAAGTTAGTCCCTAAACCGAGCCTAGACCGATGTGGATGTTGTGATTGTGTGTTGTGATTTATCTATATTATTACTCATTTGGAATGTAATAGTAATTAGGGCTTGTATTTATTTTTTACAAATGGTTGTAATAGTAAATAGGTTGTTTGTAATTTTCTTTATTTTTAGACCAAATGTATTAGGATATATTTGTTGTAAATTGAAGAATTACAAGGTTTTGGTGGATTGGGCCTATTGGGCTTATTTGGGTTAATTGGGCCTCACAAGCCCAATTTGGGATTCAAAGCCCATTAAAGCCCAAATTCACATTTTGGGCTCAAGGAAGCTTATGGAAGTCCAAGGCCCACTAAGAAGCCCAAGTTGAAATCACAACAAATTAAAGAGGAGACACTTGAAGCATTGGATGCAAGATCAAGTGGGAGCATATCACTCATCCTTGTGTCATGTTTTGTCCCTTAGGATAAGACTAGGACACACACTTGTTTCGGCCAACAAGTGTGGTCCGCTTAGAGGCTCGTGTTTATGGTTGACCTTATGATGTTTGTATGCTTGTATGATTATGTTTGATTGTGTTTGAATGGTAGATATAGGATATCAATCCGTCACATAGATCTTTTAAAACAAACATATAAAATGGGTTCTAATAATTATTGGTAATTGACGTGACACGTAGTATTTATAAAATAATTAAATAGCCGTCTCACGCCTATAATAAAAATGGTTTTATTATAATTAGAACCGGTGAAAATCGTTTTCATATAACCGTGTTACTAAATGCATGTTAGAACATGGTAAATAGTTTCCTAAATCTAGAATATTGGAAAACTTAAAATCCCTTTTTTTTTCATAATTACCAAGGAAACAAGTCTAACACCATCCTTTTGTAAGACACTTAACGTATTAGGAAACTTTAAATGGGATAAAGGTCACCTAACCATTTTAGAGCAAACTAATATACTTAAGGTAATATTAACATATTTGTGGGATAAAGGTCACCTAACCACTTGTATGTTAATCTTACACGTTTATACAAGTAGGATGACTTGAATTGGAAACCATGTGATAAAGGTCACCTAAGCATGGGGTCCAATGGTGTTGATGGGATAAACATGCCAACACGAAATAAGGATTTCGAATGGTCCCATACCTCTAGAAGTTGCAAAGGGTTGCAATTGTCAAGGTTGACTACCTTGTTAAATCAAATAACGGGATAAAGGTCACCTAACCGAAATTTGATTTATCGTTGGATTCTAGAATTTAATTATTATTTTAAAATTTGGAATAAGAGGGTATTAATAATTAAATTGTTTATAATACTAAAAGGAACTTTGTTAAATTTTGTAGATGGCCGCTAACAATGCAAACACCTCTACCCATAACACCCGTAACCTATCCTTAAGAACCATCCTTGAAAAGGATCGTCTAAACCATAATAACTTTATGGATTGGTATCGCAACTTGAGAATAGTTCTCAAGCAAGAAGAGATATCATATGTCTTAGACGATCCCATTCCCGACGAGCCTAACGTGGAAGATGAGGAGGCTTATAACGATTGGGTCAACTACACCAAAGATTCGGTGCAAGCCTCTTGCCTCATGTTAGCGACTATGATTCCCGAAATTCAAAAGGATTTCGAGCATCATGGGGCATACGACATGATAACTCAATTGAAGGAAATGTTCCTTCAACAAGCTAGAGCGGAACGTTTCGAAACGGTTCGAGCGTTTCATGCATGTCGTATGGAGGAAACCCAAAGCGTCTCATCTTATGTCCTAAAGATGAAAAGCTACATTGAAAAGCTTCGTAGGTTGAATTGTCCCGTCTCAAATGAGTTGGCTACGGATTTGATCCTCAACTCTTTGACCAAAAGGTTTGAAACCTTTGTCATGAACTATAACATGAACGGGTGGGACAAAAGCATTGGTGAGCTTCACGCAATGCTAAGAACGGCCGAAGCGGGAATGGGTAAAAGGGTTTTACCCGTTCTAACAATCAATGAAGGAAAAAGGGGACATAACTCCAACCCCAAAGCAAGTGTTGCTAAGGGCAAGGGCCACGTCCAAGGAAAGGGAAAGAGGAAAGCCATCACGCCCACCAAACCGAAGGAAAAGAAGCAAAAGGTTGCGGCGCAAGATCCATGCTTTGAGTGTGGAGAGATAGGTCATTGGAAAAGGAATTGTCCGACCTATCTCAATGCGTTAAAAGATAAGAGGGATGCGGGGCATACCTCAGGTATTATCTTTACTATACATATTGAACTAAATGTTATTTCTTCAAATACATGGGTACTTGATACCGGATGTGGAACTCACATTTGCAATTTGTTGCAGGGGTTCAAAAGAAGTAAACAACTCAACAAAGGGGACATTAGTCTCTTTATGGGCAATGGAGCAAGAGTTGAAGTCCAAGCCCAAGGAGACTACTTGTTAAAGCTTCCAAGTGGTTTGGAAGTAATTTTGAAGAATGTTTTGTATGCTCCTAAGTTAAGGAGAAACATTATTTCCGTGTCTCTTTTAAAACAATGTGGCTTTGATCTTAAATTTATAAATTGTGATATTCATGTTTTGATGAATGGCATGTTTTATTTTAAAGCTATACCCATGAATGGTATATATGAAATAGATCAAAGTGGTATGTCACATAGTAGTTCAATGTACAATGTCAACACCAAAAAACTCAAGAAGGACTTGGGTGATTCCTATCTTTGGCATTGTCGCCTTGGACATATAAACAAGAATCGCATGCAAACTCTTCGCAAGAGTGGTATTCTAGAAACCAATGAGTTTGATTCATTTGATGTATGTGAATCTTGTTTACAAGGCAAAATGACAAAGCAACCCTTTAATAAAACTTTTGAAAGGTCAAAAGAATTATTGGGTATCATACATTCGGATGTATGTGGTCCTTTTAGACCAATGACTAGGAATGGTGAAAGATACTTCATTACCTTTATTGACGATTATAGTCGATATGGTTATGTGTACTTAATGAAACACAAAGATGAAGCTTTTGAAATGTTCAAAGACTTCAAAGCTGAAGTAGAAAGACAACTCAAGACCACAATCAAAGTACTTCGTAGTGATAGAGGAGGTGAATACCTAAGTGGTATTTTTCAAGATCATCTTAAGAGTTGTGGAATTATTTCACAACTTACTCCACCTGGAACACCACAACATAATGGTGTGTCTGAAAGGAGAAATCGTACCCTATTAGATATGGTTCGATCGATGATGGCTAGAAGCACTTTACCTCTATCATTTTGGGGCTATGCTTTACTTTCCGCTGTTCGCATATTGAATATGGCTCCAACCAAGAAAGTGGAGAAGACACCTTTTGAAGTATGGCATGGAAAGGCTCCATCGCTATCATTCTTAAAAGTTTGGGGTTGTGAAGCTTATGTAAAGCAATACACCCCAAACAAATTAGAAGTCCGATCCACTAAGTGTATCTTTATAGGTTATCCTAAAGATGATTTAGGATATTACTTTTACGATCCTAGTGAGCAAAATGTTATTATTGCTCGAAAGGGTAAGTTCTTGGAAACTAAGTTCCTTGAGGAAGGAACTAATAGTAGAACAGTGAAATTTGATGAGGATCAAGAATCACAAGATGATACACAATTGGTTGATACTAGCACTCAACAAGAGGTTGTTGAAAGTGATCAAGTGGTTGATCAAAACACACAAAACGTTCGCAGATCTGGTAGAATTAGCAATCCACCTGAAAAATATGGATTTTTTGTAGAAGGTTGCTACGTGGTAGATTCGGATGAACCGACCACATACCGTGATGCAATGTCCAAGAATGATTGTGACAAATGGCTTGAAGCCATGAACGTTGAGATGCAATCCATGTATGACAACCAAGTTTGGGAATTGGTTGAACCACCACTCAACTCCAAAGCTGTTGGAAGTAAGTGGGTTTTCAAAAGGAAAACTGATATGCATGGAAACTTGGATACTTATAAAGCAAGACTTGTAGCTAAAGGTTTCACTCAAACTCAAGGGGTTGATTATGATGAAACTTTTTCGCCTGTGGCAATGCTAAAGTCTATTAGGATATTATTTGCCATAGCTGCACATTATGATTATGAAATCTGGCAAATGGATGTCAAGACCGCTTTCCTAAATGGATATCTTGAGGAAGATGTCTATATGGTTCAGCCTGAAGGTTTTGTCGATCCAAAACATCCTAATAAAGTATGCAAGTTAAAGAAATCAATCTATGGATTGAAACAAGCATCTAGAACTTGGAATCATCGTTTTGATGAAGAAATCAAAAGTTTTGGATTCATCAAGAACGCTGATGAGGCTTGTGTGTATAAGAAAGCTAGTGGGAGTATAATTACCTTCTTAGTATTGTATGTCGATGACATTCTACTATTTGGAAATGACATTCCAACCATGGAAAGCGTTAAGGCTTGGCTTGGAAGTAGATTTTCCATCAAGGATCTAGGTGAAGCTGCCTATATTTTGGGAATAAAGATCTATAGGGATAGGTCAAGGCGCTTGATAGGTTTGAACCAAAGTACATACATTGATAAAATCTTGAAAAGGTTCAAGATGGAAAACTCCAAGAAAGGTTTTGTACCTATTCAAAGAGGGACCATATTGAGTTCAGCTCAATGTCCAAGCTCAAAGGGTGAGCAAGACATGATGAAACAAATCCCATATGCTTCTGCTATAGGATCCATCATGTATGCGATGATATGTACTAGACCGGATGTGTCATGCGCTTTGAGCATGACAAGCAGATACCAACAGAATCCAGGAGACAGTCATTGGATGGCTGTTAAGAGCATATTGAAATACCTTAGGAGAACTAAGGATATGTTTCTGATATATGGATCTGGTGAGGAGGAACTCGCTATAAAAGGTTACACAGATGCGAGCTTCCAAACTGATCGAGATGATTCTCGATCACAATCTGGGTATGTGTTCACTCTTAATGGAGGAGCTGTCTCTTGGAAGAGCTCAAAACAGGAAGTGGTAGCATTGTCCACTACAGAATCAGAATACATCGCCGCTTCATTGGCAGCTCA